>NW_005357346.1:2590281-2604064 GCF_000412655.1 Myotis brandtii | reverse complement strand
TGTCTGACCCCTGGTGGTCAGTGCACATTATAGTGACTGGTCGTTCTGCAGGTCATTCTGCCATTCAGTTGATTTGCATATTAGGCTTTTATTATATAGGATAACTGGCTCATTATTATCTAAAGTGAATTAATAACACATTCTTTAAAATATCTCAATTTTAATCTCAAATTTGATATATCTATTGGTAGATATAACCCACATAAACACTCTTCAGTGTTCTTAAATTTTTTTAGAGCAGTTTTAGGTTCACAGCAAAATTGAGTGGAAAGTACAGAGATTTCCCATACACTACCTGTCCCCTCATATGCACAGCCTCCCCCATTGGCAACATCCCTACCAGAGTGGTACATTTGTTACAGTTTATGAACCTACATTGTGTAAGGGAGGAAAATAATTTTCCCTCTACCCTTCTGAGTTCTTAGCTGAGACCTGTGTACTGAACGACAGATTAACAAGAGAAAACCAAATGGAAGTTTATATACCTCTTATGCATGGGAGATACCTAGGGAAAGAAGAAGAACTCTCCAAGGTGGCTTAGAACTCAGGCTTGAACACCATTTTAATAAGGAAAGGGTATGTCTGTGTAGACTTTTTGGGGGAGAGCAAATGATTTTTAGGAAAGATGAATGGGCCCTTAAAAGAACACATGGGAGATGAGAGTGTGTAACAAAGTTTGTCTGGGTGTCTACTTCTAGTTTCTTCTTCTGTGATGAGTCAATCTTCCCTGGTTGATGAAACTCTCAGAAAGGAGATTTGTGATAACTGAGTTCCTATTCTTGGAGGGCCTGTCTTTAAGCAGATAAGGTATTCAGAGAAAGCTGTTTCCTGCATTTGCTATTATTTTTCAAGTGTCTACAGTTCAAAATAATCAACATACCCATGCAGCATATTTTGGGGTGGCATGTCCTGAACTTCTACAGCTGCTCTGACTCACCCCTATTTTGGGGTGGCACATTCCACTACCCTTCATTCAACACATCATTATCACTCAAAGTCCATAGTTTACATTAGGGTTCACGTTTGCCATTATGTGGCACCAATTTTCAACCGGTGTGCGGCAAGAGGCATGCTGGTGTGCCACAATAATTTTTAAAACATGCAATACCTGACTATATAGTCAGGGCACTAACCTCTTTTCCCAGAGTTTGTCAAATAAAAAAATGACAAAGCCAACACAATAGCCATCTGGTGTGAATAAATGAAAATTATACCTATTTTTTGGTCAGATCAACAATAAATATATTTTTTGGTGTGCCGCAGAATTTTAGTAATTAGTTTATGTGTACCATGAGATAAAAAAAAATTTGAAAATCGCTGTTCTATGGTATTGGACAATTGTATAGTGACATGTGTCCACCATTGTAGTATCATACAGAGTAGTTTCATGACCCTAAAAACCCTTAGTGCGCCCTCTCTTCATCTCCCCCTCCCTCCATTCTCACCCCTGGCAACCATTGATCTTTTTACTGCCTCCATAGTTTTGTCTTTTCCAGAATGTCATGTAGTGAGAGTCGTACAGTATGTATGTAGCCTTTTCGATTGGCTTCTTTCACTTAGTAACATGCATTGAAGATTCCTCCATGTTTTTTCATGGCTTGATAGTTCATTTCTTTTTAGTGCTGAATAATATTGCATTGTCTGGATGTATGTACCACACTTTATTCATTCACCTACTAAAGGACATCTTGATTGCTTCTAAGTTTTGGCAATTATAAATACAGCTCCTATAAACATTCGTGTGCAAGGTTTTAGATGGACATAAGTTTCCAATCCTCTTGGGCAAATACCAAGGAGTATGATTGCTGGATCAGATGTAAGAATAGGTTTAGTTTTGTAAGAAACTGCCACCCTGTCTTCTAAAGTGTTACATTCCTACCAGCGGTGTATAAGAGTGCCTGTTGCTACACGTCCTCACCAGTGTTCTGGATTTTGGCCATTCGAATACTGGTATTCATTGTTGTTTTAGTTTGCATTTCCATGATGGCATATGATATGGAGCATCTTTTCATATACTTATTTGCCACCTGTATATCTTCTTTGGTAAGGTATATTTTGGATAACATTTCTTTACCCTACATATCTTTTGCAAATATTTTCTCCCAATCTCTGGCATATCTTCTCATTTTCTTGATGGTATCTTTCACAGAGCAGAAATGTTTAATGTTAATGAAGTCCAGCTTACTAATTTTTATATAGATTGTGCCTTTGGTGTTGTATCTAAGAAGTCATTGCCAAACTCAAGTTTTTTCCGGTGTTGTTTTCTAGGCGTTTAATAGTTTTGCGTTTTACATTTAGGTCTGTGATCCATTTTGAGTGAATTTTTGTGAATGCTGTGAAGTTTGTGTCTAGACTCATTTTTCTGTGAACTTACAGTTGTTGCAGTACCATTTGTGAAAAGACTGTCTTTGCGTATTGCATTGCCTTTGCTCCTTTGTCAGACATCAGGTGACTATATTTACACGGGTCTATTTCTGGGCTCTCTATTCTCCTCCATTGACCTACTTATCTGTTCTTTTACCAGTACACACTGTCTTGATTATTGTAGCTTTATAGAAAGTCTTGAATTAAGGTAGTGTCAATCCTCCAGTTTTGTTCTACTTCTTTATTATTGAGCTGGTTTTTCTGGGTCTTTGGCTCCTTCATTATTTAGAGTCTAAAGGGGGGAGCGTCCTAAGAGAAATGTTTGAGAATTGTTGTTGTAGAGAAAGATGGACAGACACACAGATGCGTGCATTAAATTCTTATGATAGGAAAGAGGATAGAGTGTAGCAGAGGGGAACCCAAACTGAGTTTTGTACATCCAACTGCCTTGTTCTGGGGGCCGAGCACCCTGCCGCTTTAGGGTGCATCTCTGAGTCCAAATTTAGAGGCCATGTGACACAGACGTGAGCCTGGTCTCAGGAGAGACTCAGAGAGAGAGAGAGAGAGAGAGAGAGAGAGAGAGAGAGAGAGAGAGGAGAGAGAGAGAGAGAGAGAGGAGAGAGAGACTCCGAGAGAGAGAGAGAGAGACTCCGAGAGAGAGAGAGAGAGAGGTATAGGGCGTGGATTGTCCACCTCCCTCGGACTAGAGAACACAGGGCCGAGGGGCCGTTTGGAACTGGTCTTGCACTTCTCTGAGAGGAAGGTGGGTCTTGGTTGTTAGGGTGGCTCAGGTAACTCCAGGGCTATGCCTGCCTCCTGGTCTTCATAACTAACATGTTAAATCTCAAGAGTAAACCATGTTAAAAAGGGGAACAGTCCCCTCTTGTACTGATCACCTACCACCCTCTACGTTCTGCAGGAAACACATGCAGAGGAGAAAAGGAGGGACTTTAGTATCAAACCCCAGAACAAAAACAAATATATCCCCAGACCTGTTGGACTCCTCCGGAGAGAAAGTGTTGTTTGCTGAGAGAGGCCAGTTGCTTGCTCTGCTCCCTGCACCTGGGCCACACCCCAGACGCAGACCCCTCCGGCAGTGAGAGAGGCCGGCAGCTGGCCTGAGCAGAGCTGAGGGTTGAATGGGGCCGCCTTCAGATCAGGCCACACAGCTGCTCCCTGACCCAGTTGACCTCATCAGCTGCAAGAGCATCATGAGGAATCCCAAGAGCAAGCCAAAGGAAGCGAGGCCGAGGCCAAGCCTTCCTGTACCCCAGCCTGTGGAAGTACATCGCCCCCAGGGACCAACCCAGATGGCTTCCCATTCATTAGCCATTTGCCAGACACGTCTTCAGACCCCGCTCCTGGCACTGTGCCCGAAGTAACAGCATTCCTGGGGGACACTGGTGGGTTCAGAGGGCCCCTAAAGGTCCAGACATCAGGCATGTGTGCTATGGTACAGGGAGAAGGCCTAGAGTTTTTACCAAATGTTCAAAGGCAAGGGGAAGTTCTTTCTCAAAAAGGGGTTAAGAACCACTATGTTAGAGGTCAACAGTCACTACAGCAGCTCTGTTGAGGGTTTTCAAAATAACATCAATTAAATAACATCAATTCAAAAAAATAGCTCAGTTGTTCTCCAAGCCTGGCTCAGTGCTAAGAGCTGGAGATGCAACAATGAACAAGGCCAGATGCCATCCGTGTGCCATTGAGGAACACAGATACAAATCAAACACACACACACACACACACACACACACACGCGTGTCAAATTTCAAATCATGTCTTGCTATGAAGGAAAGAAACCTGGTTTTATGACAGATATAACAGTGGATGTTTAGTTTTTATTTTTATATGTTTGTTTATTTTTGAATAGGTAATGCACTCATGTTAAAAAATTTTCAAAAGAATTATACAGTGACACCACCCACCCACCCTAGCCCCTAGCCACTCCCTGGGGGCCATGCATGTTCTCCAGACTGGTGAGTGGCCTCTTGCTATTAGGCCAGGGAGAGAAGAGCAAGCTTACTTGAGAATATGAAGCTTGAAATGAAATTTGAAGCATGCATGTGAGTTAACTAAGTGAAGGGGACTAGAAAGAAATGTGGAAAGTACTCTAGACAGAGGCACTAGCTTGTGCAAAGGCCCTGTGGCAAGAGACAGCATGATGTAATAGAAGAACTAAAAGAACACCCGTGGCTAGAATGCAGAAAGCAGGGAGGCAGAAGTCCAGGATGCTGGTGGGTGGGGAGGATGCACCCTTGTAGACTGCTCAGCATTAAGGTTTTTCCCCTGAAACCCACTGAACGAGGAGGGGAGATAACCGGCAATCACACTTGCATTTTGAAACTATCACCCTGGCTTTTGTATGGGATTGGCGGGGAAAGCACTTAATGGGTTCTTATTCAGTTCAGGTGAGAAATGGTGTGAGTTGGTGGTGGTGCTTTATCTACTTATAATATAGCAGGTCCTCGAATAACAGCATCATTTTGTTATAGTGTTGATGAGATGCTGTAAGAACTTAACTCTTGTTTATATCAGTTGCTCTATGGTAAAATTGGTTTTGTGATCCGTTGTTTTGCGGCAGTTCTGAGAAGCGTTCGATGACGTTATGTGAGGACTTAACTGTACACTGCAAGCAATGTGTTGGTGTGTGTGGTTCTTGATTCTGAAAAAAAAGTCAACAAAACGTTTGTTTCAATTCTCTCAACTGAATGGAAGAGAATTCATAACAGGAGTTTGCTTAGAATGTAGTTAACACCTGGCTAGATTGTGTGCAAGCATGTGGCCAAACTGACAGTATAATTTAGCATTCCTGTTAAAGGGAGGATGGGCAAAGGGCTGAATCTCCTGGAATCTTGCCGAAAGACACCTGGTCCAGGCTCCCACCTGCTCACCCTCTGCAGGAGCCCTCCAGTGGCAGGAGGTTGTCACTGTGGCCACAAGGTCATAGCAGAGTGACCACGTGGGCGATGCTCAGTACGTAGAACTCCCGGTGCTGGAGATGTTTGGGTGTGTGCACACTCAGTTTTCCTTCTGTCCCCCTCGCCCCCAGAATGGCTTATCCCGAGGAGCAAGGAGGCGTCCCCTGTGGTTTCCTCCGCCAGAATTCCGGCAACTCGGTTTCCTTGGACTTCGAGCCCCACACTGAGTACCGGTTTGTGGAGCAATTAGAAGAGCGATACAAATGTGCCTTCTGTCACTCGGTGCTTCACAACCCCCACCAGACGGGATGTGGGCACCGTTTCTGCCAGCACTGCATCCTAGCCCTGAGGTGAGTGGGCTCTAAATGCCAAGTGTGGCCTTTCAACTGTAATTGTGGTTCTGGGATGGCTGTGGTTGGCCACAGAACCATCAATCTGAGGAGGGGCTCTCCCGGGCCCCTCCTGTGAGACCCTGAGGAGCCATCTTCATTTTTTGCCACTCGCTGACTGATTCTCACTTTTGGTTAAAATCCAGACCACGCCTGCTTTGCATGTGAGGACAAACCTAGAAGCCCAGTCTGCGTTTCCCCCAGGGCCTGCAGACACCCTGCCCTTCCTTGCCTAAGGCAGTGGTGACGTCACGGAATCTCTCAGGCATGGGGCTGTTCACTCCTGGGTGGCTGTAAAGCCTGGCTCATGCCCTGTTGAGGGAGCGGACCAGGAGAGACAGAAAAGCGGGCATTTAGGGCTTATCGAGGAGCAGGAAGGAAGTTGTATCCTGCCCAGCTGAGAAAGGGGGTTATTACAGCACACGCCCATTCATTCATGGGCTCGTTCATTCAGTGCCCGTGTGTTCCAGGCACCTTGCTAAACTAAGCTCCAGTGTCCAGAGTTGGAGAGCTGAGGTCCAGTGTGGAACAGGACCCGGTCTCTGCCTTCTAGAACATTCCAGTCCAGTGAAGCAGACAGGCAGGCGGTGGTACAGTGTGATAAGCAAAGGACTGGAGAGGGCATTCAACTCTGTCCAGGGGACTCACTATTTGATTTGCGTCCTGGGAATGAAGGGGAGTTTTTTTTCAGACTGAAGAGGTGCTGGAATTGGGGCGCTGGGGGTCTTCTAGGAGAGGGAATAGCATGAGTAAAGACAGGGCCTGGGCTGCTCCGGGGAACGTCAGGGGGCCGAGCATGGCCGGAGTGCTGAAGAGCTGTCAAGGTCAACTCTTAATTCTGGCTCTATTTTTATTTTTCTCTCCAGAGAATTAAATGCAGTGCCGCTCTGCCCTGTGGATAAGGAGGTCATCAAATCTCATGAGGTAAGAAAACCACTGCTTTGGGTTAGCAAGTCTCTAGTTGATAGAGAAGCCAGTGTCCTGGTTGGGCATCGAGGTTGGAGCAGGCGAGCGGGAGGGGGTCTTCCCTGGGGTCCATATTCCTCTGCTGAGGGCTCAGGTTGGACCCCACTCCTGACGCTGTCTGAGAGGCTTGTTTGGGTCTTTATTGACTCCCCACGTTTCTTCTCCTGCTTCTTCCTTCCCCCCCCTTCCTATCCCGGCTCCAGCTCTCCTGAGTCACTTGGAGAAATGAAACATCCTGTTTCCTGGAATCCACTATCTCATCTGGTTAATCTCGAATACTTCCTTTGGTTATTATGTCTAACAACAGCCTTATCGAGCTAGAATTCACATGTCTTAAAATCTTCTTGTAACGTGTCCATGTTTCTTGGGTATATACCTAGGGGTGGAATTACTGGGTCAGATGGTAACTATGTTTAACACTCTGAGGACCTGCCAGACTAGGTGTTTTCCAAAACAGCTGCACCATTTTGCATTCCTGCCAGCAACGTCTGAGAGTTCTAATTTCTCCTGGTCCTTGCCAGGATTTGTTATTGTCCGACTTCTTTATTATGGCCTTCCTTGTGGGTATGAAGATATATCTTGTGGTTTTGATTTGCATTTCTCTAATGGTTAATGATGTTGAACGTGTTTTCCTATGGTTGGCCATCTGTATATGTCTTTTGTAAAAATGCCCATTCAGTTCCCTTGCTCATTTTCTCAGTGGGTTATTTGTCTTTTATTGTTGAGTTCTAAGAGTTCTTCATATATTCTGGATACAAGTCTCTGATCAGATATATCACTTGCAAATATTTTTCTCCCATTTTGTGGGTCAACTTTTCACTTTCTTGATGGCTTCCTTTGAAGCACAAGTTTTTCATTTTGACAAAGCCTTCTTTATATTTTGTTTGTTTGGTTGCGTGTTCTCTTAGTTGTATCTAAGCCATGGCCATGCTCAGTTTTCATCATTTTTTTAAAATTTGTTTTTATTGATTTTAGAGAGAGAGGAAGTGAGAGAGATAGAAACATCAATGAGAGAGAAACACACTTCCTACTGGGGATCAAGCCCACAACCTGAGCATGTGCCCTGACTGGAATTGAACTAGTGACCTCTTTGTTCATGGGTTAACGCTCAACCATTGAACCACACCATCTGGGCAGTTTTCTCCCCGACCTGAACACCTGTCTGATACACGCTCCTTTTCTATGCTCTTATGATGCCTTCTGAAAGGCCGAGCATAGGGCAGTGCTGTACTTGTGCCTGCCTCAACACTGGGCCAGGGGGTGGCATATGGCAGCTTGGGATTTGTTGGGACAAATCCAGCCACTTGTTTTTGTATGGCCTGTGAGCTAATAACAGTTTTTATATTTTTAAATCATTGGAAAAAATCAGAAGTGCACTAGGAACTCTGTACTTTTAAAAAATATATATTTTATTGATTTTTTACGGAGAGGAAGGGAGAGGGATAGAGAGTTAGAAACATCGATGGGAGAGAAACATCAATCAGCTGCCTCCTGCACACCTCCTACTGGGGATGTGCCCGCAACCAAGGTACATGCCCTTGACCGGAATTGAACCTGGGACCCTTCACTCTGCAGGCCAGCGCTCTATCCACTGAGCCAAACTGGTTAGGGCAGGAACTCTGTACTATTTTTGCAACTTCTTGTGAGTCTTAAACTATTTCAAAATAAAAAAATTTTAATAAAAGTAAGAATAATGTTATGGTCCTAGCCGGTTTTGCTCAGCGGATAGAGCATTGGCCTGCGGACTGAATGGCCCCAGGTTCGATTCCAGTCAAGGGCACATGCCTGAATTGCGGGCTGTTATCCCCAGTGATTCTCTCTCATCATTGATGTTTCTATCTCTCTCGCCCTCTCTGAAATCAATAAAAATATTTTTTAAAAAAGAATAATGTTATGCATCATGTGAAAATTATATTTCAGTGTTCATAAATAATGTTTTATTAGAACACAGCTGATGCCCCTTTATTTAAGTATTGTATATGGTGAAGTTGAATAGTTGCAACAGAGACCATTGGAGCGTGGCCCACCGAGCTGAAAATATTTACTTTCACCCTTTATGGAGAAAGTTTGCCAACCCCTGGTTTGTGCTGAAATAGCAAGGCAGCACCGCTTCAGTGACGCTACTTGATGACTAATACAAACCCATTTGCTGGGACAGGAAGCTGAAAGCATCACCCTCAGCCACAGCCCCACCTCCTGACCTTCGAGCATGTGGGATCAAATGCACCATGAGATTCTCCCAGCTGCAGCCTACTGCGCTGGACATTGATTACCTGCCTTGCATGTTTAGCGGCCTGTCAGATGTATGTATCTGAGACAGCTTTTCCTTTTATGATGCTGAATCTGCTATTTCCATTCCAACCACTGTCTGGAAGTTTCCACCCGCCTTCTGAGATGAACCTGAAGACCAGGTTAATAATTCTTGCTGCTCTAAAGCTTTGGTGTGAGACCTATCATGTTTATCTTTTAGGTGTTTAAAGACAATTGCTGCAAAAGGGAAGTCCTCAATTTATATGTATATTGCAAAAATGCTCCTGGGTGTAATGCCAAGATTATTCTGGGACGATACCAGGTTGGTATTACGAACAACATTTGCCTTTGCCAATTTCCGGTGACGTGCATTGAACACCTTTTTTTTGTGATAGTTACTGGGCTAAGCATGGGGGTGGGGGTGGTCATTGGGCTGCCCTCAGAGAATTCCTACCTAGAAATTCTGCCCCACAGCATGCAAAGGGCTAAGATGTGAGTGAAGAGGTTTGTTCTACCTGGAAGGCATGGAGGACGTGCTACCTGAACTAGGCCTTACATTGTGGGTTAGGGGCATTGATCCAAAAGTGAAGATGTGAGATATGCTGGGCAAAAGGAACGCTTAAGCAAGGACATGTCCTTTGGGGGGAACTGTGAAGGATTTGGGGTCCCCAGGGTGGGAGCCAGGGTATGAGTGCCCGGAGGCATTTGCAGATGCCAGAGTGGTTGCTTCCCAGCAGCTGTGGGCCCTGGCCTCTTAGAATTTATGATCTAAGGCAGAAAACAGATCAGAACAGAGTTAGGATGGAGTTTAAAGGTGAAGCATTGTTAGGAGATGCAAACAAAAGGCCTAGGGCAGTGGCCAGCAAACTGCGGCTCGGCAAACCACGGCTCACGAGCCACATGCGGCTCTTTGGCTCCTTGAGTGTGGCTTTTCCACAAAATATCGGCTCTTCCACAAAATACCGACTTCTGCGCATGGGCCACAAAGTTTCCATCTCACTGTACATGCGCGCCCGCACGTGGTATTTTGTGGAAGAGCCACACTTCCTATGGAATGAAACTGTCCTACCCGGCTCTTCCATCCAGCGGGGCGCTTGTGAAATGCAGGCTGGGAATGTGGCCCCGCCATGGCAGGCCCCTATCAGGTTTGATCACACGACGAATGAATAAGGCTCAGGCATCCCAAGCTTCCAGGGAATGCTCGGGGGCTGCTGAGAATTTCCACTCCCGCCCACACATTTTGGAATATGTTTCAGGTGATTTTTTTCTCTGTCAGTCCTCCAGACCCCGCAGGCGCTGAGCTTATAAATGTGCAAATGATTTCCTTGTTAGCCCAGGGAGTTCTTTGGAGGCTCACGGAACTTGGTTGTGTTTTTCCCATGACAGCCCCTGGCCACTGGTTCCGATAGTCAGATAGTCAGGTCCCCAAGCAGGGCCTCTTTTCAACTGTGGGTTGTCGCTAAGCCTGAAAGGGAAACGAGGCTCAAATGGACCAGGGATCAGCTTTAGCGACCAGATCATCAGCTTCTAGGGAACAGTGGCTGGTTTCTTTTCACCTCTTTCTTTCGTATTTCCCCTCATTCACTGTTCTCCCCACCTTGTGTGACAGGGCGGGGGACCTTACAGATAGCAGAGTCTTGATGAATGCTGACTGTTTTGATGAGTTGAGGGTAACATCAGTGAATTTTGGACAAGATGTGGATTTCAGTTGTCATCACCATTTGTTTCTTACCAGCAGAGGCAGAGGAAAATAGGTGTATTTATTGATCTCCCATAGATAAACTCTTTGCTCTTTTTTCCTTCAGAGAAGGAGTCAGCACACTGTTTCTGCCGAGAGCCAGACAGTAAATATTTCAGGCTTTGCAGGCTCTGTCGCAACTGCTCAACTTTCCCGTTTTAGAGGATAGATCATCTGAGAACAAATAGATAGGCATGTGGCTATTCTCCAATAAAACTTTATTTACAAACACAAGTAGCAGGCCCGGTTGGCCCAAGGCCCATAGCTTTCCGACCCTGTTTTAAAGGATTTTTCAGGCAGACAACCTCATTAAGATTTTGATAACTTGTCAGAATCACAGTAACTTACAGTCATTCAAAGGTCCTATTAAAATATGCCTGTTTTCATAAATCTCTAATGTGCAGACAACTGGAATGAACACTGTTAATGTCATTAGTCTCCTATATTCCAGTTGAAAACGTTTCCTGACCTTGTAAGACTGGCCATTCCCAGCTCCTCCTTGGCCTGTGGGTCCTATATGTCCTCTACCTCCTTTCTTGACCACTTCTGGACCAGCTTCCTCTCCCTCCCTTTTCTTCCTTTAACCCCTTCTTTTCTTCCCCTTTCCCCCCTCTGTCCTGGCTTTTACCATCTGCAAATAGTGCCTGGTGCTAGGGGTGGGGATAAAGAGTACACAAAAGAAATAAAAAATATTCTTGAGGTCTGGTCAATTCATTGGCAAGCCTTAAGGAAATATTCAAGAACTAACCTGAGAATATGAGCACGTTCCTAGGTAATCTAAACTAAAACTCGTTATTCCTCCTTCTTCCCCCACCTTCGCCCCTCCTCCTAATTCCCACCTCGCAAGGCTGGCTTTCAGAGCCTGGGTCCAAGCAGCCCTCTGTTCAGCACTCAGAGCCTGCAGGCACGGCTGTCCTTCCTCCCAGCGCCCCCTGTTACTCCCTCTAGGCCTTTCAGCACCTCCCTTCCCACCGCCCTGTTATGTGTTTGTCGCAGGACCACCTTCAACAGTGCTTATTTCAAGCTGTGCAGTGTTCCAATGAGAGCTGTCGGCAGCCAGTCCTTCGGAAAGATCTGAAAGAGCACTTGAGCGCAGACTGCCAATTTCGAGAAGAAAAATGCCTCTATTGCAAAAAGGAGGTGGTAGTCATCAATCTACAGGTAAAAAAAAAAAAAAATTCCTCACCTTTAGGGGGCTAAATTCTGCTTGAGTGGTCACAGGGAATCAGATGAGCTACCAGAAGCCCACCTTTCTGGATTTATTTTTGTACAGAAATACTAGGTCTTAAGAATAACTTTATGTGAGAGAAGTTGTGTAAGAAACAAAAGCCCTCTTGGTGGTAGGACTGTACTCGTTTATCATGGGCAAAAATGTTGTTTGAACACCTGCTGAGGATGAGTGTGCAAGGAGGGACGCTAGAGATGGGTCCCAAGGAGGTGGCAGTACTGTCTGTCCTCAGGATGCTGTAGTCTGACCGGGGAGGTTGGCTGTGGGCATAAAACAAGAGCATGGGTACCTTTCACCTGTGCCAGAGGAGCCGCACTGATGACTCCCACAGCCTGCCCTCTGGGAGTCCTGTGCCCTCCGACTTTCTTTCGGAATAACTGGGAAATTTAATGGAACTGAATTCCTTTATACCAGTGGTTCTCAACTTTCTAGCCCTTTAAATACAGTTCCTCATGTTGTGACCCAACCATAAAATTATTTTCGTTGCTACTTCATAACTGTAATGTTGCTACTGTTATGAATCGTAATGTAAATATCTGATATACAGGATGGTCTTAGGCGACCCCTGTGAAAGGGCCGTTCGACCGCCAAAGGGGTCGCGACCCACAGGTTGAGAACCGCTGCTTTATAACAAGAAAGCGGCCGTCTATATGCAATCCTTTCTGGAAGTAGCCCATACCTTCCTGACGGTGAGCCACATACATAGATTCCCAAAGAGACATGTGTATAAACACTCTGAGGGCATACAAGGGAACCCTTGAAAGCGAAGGTGGCTTGGTGTCATCACGCTTTTTCTGTTTCAGAATCATGAAGAAAACGTGTGCCCCGAGTACCCAGTACCTTGTCCCAACAAGTGTGTGCAGATGATTCCCAGAGCTGAGGTAACTGTAAATAATTCTCTCAGTAGATTTCATGTAAGATAAAGTTTTAGCAGTCAGGATGGGGTGTGTCTGACAAAATCGCCTATGCGAAGGCCCCAGGCTTAAACGACACCCATGGTAACCATGTCTCTGTCTTCCCCTCCCATTTCCCGAGAATTCTCCTCCGTTTTCACCATAGCGCTCCCTCCACAAGCCTCAGCATCTCCTTTTCCTGCTCCTGTTCCCGCCCTTCTTCCCAAGCCTCCCTTGGCTCCCTGCTTGCTGCAGTTACACCAGACAGTTGGAAAATGGCCGGTGAATTTCTGTAACGTGAGGCTGTCCCTTTCGTAGGTGGATAAACACCTGGCTGTGTGTCCTGAAGCAGAACAAGACTGTCCTTTCAAGCACTATGGCTGTCCTGTAAAGGTATGGAGCGCCTTTCTGTTTCTGCCTCTACATTCTGCTGTATAATTCATTGGGTGAGTTCCTTGTACTCTTCGGTTCCGTCCGGGATGCAAAAGGACATTCACTTATGAGAACTTTAAGACTGGGAATTGTATTTGTCATGGTTCTGCAGAGACATAGAACCAACAGGAGATATGTAATATATACTTAAATATATATAATATATACTTATATACTATACTAGAGGCCCGGTGCACAAAAATTTGTGCACTCGGGGGGCGGGGGGAGGGGGGTCCCCCAGCCCGGCCTGTGCCCTCTCGCAGTCTGGGACCCCTCGGCAGATAACGACCTGCTGGCTTAGGCCTGCTCCCGGGTGGCAGAGGGCAGGCCCAATCCCTAAGTGCAGCCCCTGGTCAGGCTCAGAGCAGGGCCGATTGAGGAGTTGGGGCGCCGCACTGTCATGCACAGAGCAGGGCGGATCAGGAGGTTGCGATGCCACCCTCAGTCACGCTCAGGGTAGGGCCGATTGGGGGGTTGGGGCACCGCCCCCTGTCACACTCAAGGCAGGGTCTATGGGGAGGTTGCGGCGCCACCCCCTATCACGCACAGAGCAGGGCCAATCAGGGGGTTGGGGCGCTGCCCCCTGTCACTCACAGAGCAGGGCC
>NW_005357346.1:2587078-2589801 GCF_000412655.1 Myotis brandtii | reverse complement strand
GGTCCGAGCCCGGCTGAATGGAAGCCCTTTTCTGGGGTTTTGTTTAGCTTCTTATTTGCAACATAGTATATAGTTGCTTAGAGTTGCAACTGAGAGGCTGGCAAGTTAGGTGGGGAACGTTGGAGTCCGCAGTCACTGAAGCAAGCAAGCCTCCCTGTTTGCTTCAGTGCCTGGCTGCCGGCCTCCATCTTGGCTGACAGTTAATTTGCATATACTCACTGATTAGCCAATGAAAAGGGTAGCGGTCGTACGCCAATTACCATGTTTCTCTTTTATTAGTGTAGATATGTAAATATATATTTGTATATATATTTATATTTGTGTGTATATATTTGTCTTTGCTATAAGGGGTAGGGTTTACCTTTACCTTTCCAGTGCATGAAATACAGAATTGCTTTCCAGCTCTGAAAGAAATCGTCTTTATAGTTAGGCCCAAACTTCCAATTGGGTTGTATTCTAGAATTTACATCAGTACCAAAGCTGGGGAAGGGATTTATTCTCCGGCCAAGGGGCCAACCCTAAACAGAAGGGAAATCGATGACACATGTTTGCTTCGAATTCATGGATCACCCAGAATCCCTAAGATTTGCTTTTATTGGTAATAGAGGCACTTTGCAATGATTGTGAGGGCAATAAATTTGCTTGGGCTGGAATTAGAATTAGGTTGCATACCTTCAGCCTGTGATAGATAGCAGGATGGTGATAGAAGAATGGAAATGTGCTTAGCAGGAGGGAGAACTAACCTAACTTAGAACTGGTCGGGAGCTAGTTCAACTAGAAGATAGGTTTTCTATAGGAAGAGTTGAAAGATGATAATAATTACACTTAGCCCACAGTCATATGGAGGGTGGGGCAAAAGTAGGTTTAAGTTGTTCGTTATGGCAAAGAATACAATAATTAATAAATAGGAATATAAGAATAGCAGCTCTCTCTATGGAGCACACTTACGCCTTCCCCACCTCCTTTCCCCCAAGTACATTTTCCTGACCTCTTTCTCCTGAGCTCAAAGGGCCCTTCTTTTGTCTCTGTCTCTTGTTTCCTGAGCCCATTTCTTCTACCTCTGTGACTTTCTAAATAAACTCTTCCTTGTAGTTTGAGTCTTGGCTCTGAATTCTTCCTTGGCCAGAATTCAAGGACTGATGTTGCTGAACCAAGGTCCCGTCATTGGTAACATTCTGGTGCCATTTCACCACCAACATGATGGTGCCGTAACTCGGACACCCTTACCAATATACGGATTGTCTTATTATGGTGTAGTGCAGTGGGATTCCAGAGGATCCCATCCAGGGCCACCTTGCAGACCTGGACTGTACTAGGTACAAACAGGGGCCCGCTGTGCCCGGAATGTTGGAGTCTGCAGCAAGCAAGCCTCCCTGCTCGCTTCAGTGCCTGGCTGCCGGCCGCCATCTTGGCTGACAGTTAATTTGCATATACTCACTGATTAGCCAATGAAAAGGGTAGCGGTCGTACGCCAATTACCATGTTTCTCTTTTATTAGTGTAGATATGTAAATATATATTTGTATATATATTTATATTTGTGTGTATATATTTGTCTTTGCTATAAGGGGTAGGGTTTACCTTTACCTTTCCAGTGCATGAAATACAGAATTGCTTTCCAGCTCTGAAAGAAATCGTCTTTATAGTTAGGCCCAAACTTCCAATTGGGTTGTATTCTAGAATTTACATCAGTACTAAAGCTGGGGAAGGGATTTATTCTCCAGCCAAGGGGCCAACCCTAAACAGAAGGGGAATCGATGACAAATGTTTGCTTCGAATTCATGGATCACCCAGAATCCCTAAGATGTGCTTTTATTGGTAATAGAGGCACTTTGCAATGTTTGTGAGGGCAATAAATTTGCTTGGGCTGGAATTAGAATTAGGTTGCATACCTTCAGCCTGTGATAGCAGGATGGTGATAGAAGAATGGAAATGTGCTTAGCAGGAGGGAGAACTAACCTAGCTTAGAACTGGTCGGGAGCTAGTTCACCTAGGTTTTCTATGGGAAGAGTTGAAAGGTGATAATAATTACACTTAGCCCACAGTCATATACGGGTTGGGGCAAAAGTAGGTTTACAGTTGTTTGTATGGCAAAGAATACAATAATTAATAAATAGGAATATAAGAATAGCAGCTCTCTCTGTGGAGCACACTTACGCCTTCCCCACCTCCTTTCCCCCAAGTACATTTTCCTGACCTCTCTCTTTCTCCTAAGCTCAAAGGGCCTTCTTTTGTCTCTGTCTCTTGTTTCCTAAGCCCATTTCTTCTACCTCTGTGGCTTTCTAAATAAATTCTTCCTTATAGTTTGAGTCTTGGCTCTGAATTCTTCCTTGGCCAGAATTCAAGGACTGATGTTGCTGAACCAAGGTCCCGTCATTGGTAACATTCTGGTGCCATTTCACCACCAACATGATGGTGCCGTAACTCGGACACCCTTACCAATATACGGATTGTCTTATTATGGTGTAGTGCAGTGGGATTCCAGAGGATCCCATCCAGGGCCACCTTGCAGACCTGGACTGTACTAGGTACAAACAGGGGCCCGCTGTGCCCCACTGGCTCCTCGCTTTGCAATGGTGGACTTGAGTGAGTTTTCTTTGGAAATCCAGACTTCCCTGTTTTAAGGTTAGAGGCTGACTTTCTTTGAGCTGTTTTGTGAAATCCTCAAGGTGGAGCTAAAGGTTAAGGGTTGAGAGAACTTAGGCTAAAGAAAAGGGTGGAAAT
>NW_005357346.1:2575457-2587065 GCF_000412655.1 Myotis brandtii | reverse complement strand
GGGTGGCTGGTTTTTCAATTGGAATTGCTTTCTGAAGGTCTGAACAAAACCTTTGATGGGTAAATGAGAACCTAAACTTATTTGGCACTAAAGATAAGGGGCACATCCTCCTCCAGCTCTAACCTTGGGTATTCTTAGGCAACTAAGAATCTCTGTAGAGGTATCAGAGGTATCCCTCACGATGTACAGGAGCCCCATAGGGAAGTCCAATTCAACTGTAATTAAATAACTGACTCCTGCCCTAGCCAGTTTGACTCAGGCCCTGGCCGGGTACTCAGTGGTTAGAGCATTGGCCTGCAGCCTGAAGGGATTCCAGTCAAGGGCACGTACCTCAGTTGCAGGCTTGATCCCAGCCTTAATCAGGGGCGTGCAGGAGGCAACCAATTGATGTCTCTCACATTGATGTTTCTCTCTGTGTGTCTCTCCCTCTCCCTTCCACCCTCTCTAAACATCAATGGAAGAATATCCCTGGGTGAGGATTAAGAACAAAAGTTAATAATTGACTCATGTGGGGATGTGCACGTAAAGGTTGGTTTGGTTGCCTAGCGCTCTCAGTCCTCATGGCTGTATTAGGCAGCCGGGGAGAGAAATGAAACAGATAAGAGTTTGAGATGACTCAGGAAGTGACATCCCCTTGGAGCTCACCCACAAGCAGCACACAAACTTCAACCCCCTACACAATATCCCTAGAAATTTTGTTCAGACTCTACAAATCTCAAAATAAAATTAACATGAGAAATTATGCCCCTAAGGGTGGAAACTCCCAGCCTCAGCTCCCATTAATACTCCTGCGGATATACAATAAATAGGAAGCCTTTAGCAATCATGATCGCTAAAACTTTATCTTACATAATACAAGCATAAACTTTGTGTTTCGAGTACTCACAACTGTAAACCTACTTTGCCCCACCCTTTATTCTCAGGGCAAGGAAGGAAATCAGCATTGAGAGTTTTGATAGCGGCCTGATTCTCTGCCCCTGTAAGTTTAAAATTGTCTCATGGGTACTGTAGAATCTTAACGCTGGAAAGGGGACTGGAGGGCCATTTCCCCCGCAACCCACCTTGAGGCAAGTAAGCAACGTCGTTGAAGTTCTGTTTTAGCGGAGTATCCCACCACCGTCCTCGTCTGGGGATACTTTCCACAACCTGCCTTACTTTTCTCTTCATGTTGAAGGGTAAACCGTGGAACCTGAAGCAGCATGAGCACTCGGCCTTACGGGACCACATGCTTCTCATTTTAGAAAAGAACTTCCAATTAGAAGAACAGGTAAATGAATATTCAAGGGTTCAAATATGAAAGGCGGGCAGCAGAATTGCTGGGATTTGCAATTCTTGGTGTTCTTATATTCTGTTTCAGTGTAAGTCGACCGGAGGTAGGTCTTTTTCTATGAAGTGGCCAGACAGAGTCATAGGATTGTAGAACACGAGAAGTGGAAGATGCCTTTGAGATCCTCATTCAACAGAGGAAGTAACTCAAAGTTTGATGTGTTTGTAACTTGTGTCAGGATTCGATCTCAAACCCATGTCCCACAGTCCTGTCTGCAGCCTCTCCACACACCTTTTAGTTAATGATACCTGGCACCTAGGAGGTGCCTAGGAGGTGTCTGATGTTTTAAATGAAGCCTATATTACCGTGAAATAGCAGTTGACAATCTCTTCTAGGCACTGTGGGTTTATGTATTTTGTAGTAAGTCCTAACTCCTGCCTTTGAGAAGCTTTGCAACCTGATAAATGCCCACGTACATATTTAGTTCACTGAGTTGCGATTATCAAGTGAAAGTATGTGTGCAGATGATGATTTTATTGAGTAATTATTGTAAGAGTTAATTGTCTTATTAGCACATCTCAGAGGATCAGACTTTTCAAGCTCACGTAGGGAAGAACACCATCTATTGCAGACAGGGAGCTGGATTTTCTCTTATCGATTATTTTATGATGTCTGAGTTCAGATTAAAGTAGGTGTGTGAGTTCTAGGGTCAGATCCCGGAGAAAATTAGAAAGACTGATCAACCTGTAACTTTGGTAGAAACCATGCTGCCTAGTAGCCATTCCCAAGTTCTTTCGATATCATTGCCTCATTCATCCATCCATTCATTTAACAAACACCTCCCACAAGTCAGATACAGTGTTAGTTGCTAGGAACACTGAGTTGAGGAAGAACTCACAGAAATGTAGACAGGCAAGTTGCCGAGCCTCACAGGACATGCTGTGGGGGTACCCTGTGTCTGGGTTCAGAGGCTGCCTCAGTATACTCCAGGGGAGTTGGGAAAGGACATCAGAGTTACATCTTGAAGGAAGAGAAGGTCTGTCGGTTAAAATGTTGTGGAAAGAGGACATCCCAGAAGGGGAAAGATTGCGCCAACACGGGGAGGCATGAGAGAAGCTGATGTTTCAAGGAAATGTGCTTTTGGGGTGGAAAGATACCTGAGTGAGAGACAGGGAATGGCCGGAAGTCTGGTCTGTTGGATCCAGATTGCAGTGGCCTTCCACGTGAGCCAAGACATGTTTGAACACGATGCATTCAGTTATTTTTTCACTCATTAATATTCTGCTAATACTAGAAAGGATGTGAGGGCCAAAAATGTGAACTATGTTTGTCAGTAATAGGGAACTAATGGAGGCTTTTACATTGGAAAAATATTTGGCCAGCTAATTGTTTGTTTGGTTTTAAAAAGTAAGACAGCTGGCAGTCGCATGGAGGATGGATAGAGGGAGAGAAGAGAAGAGAATGAGGACAGCGGGACCAGGCAGAAGGGGTTGCAGTAAACTAGACAGTGTAGCAGTAGAGCCAGAAATTGATGAGCGAGCTCTGTGCCAGAATGCCTAGGTTCCAGGACTGGTTCCCCAGTAGTCCCATGAGTTTGAGGATGCTACTTAACCTCTCTCTTCCCCAATTTCCTTATTTGTAAAATGGGGTTGTGGGAGGGTTAAGAGGTAATGTATTTAAGCTCTTAGCACAGCATTTCAATGTTAGGTGGAGACAAGATGCTGGAAGAGGTGCTGGTGATGGGGAAGGATCGATCAAGGCTGTGTCAGTGGGGATGGAAAGAAGGTATTGGGAAACATTCAGAGATTGGATTGGGATGCTGCAAGCTTAGAAGGCAAGGAACATGGTAGTGGTCAGGAGCAGGTTAGATGTGAGGGTGGGGAGACTCCTGAGTTTGCTCTTGTTCAGGGAGATAAGCCTGGTGCATAGGTGGAACTCAGCTCTCGGGATCTTAGTAGATTTTGGGTCAGAGATCAGATGGTTGTTGCAAGCTATTTGTGCATTCATTCATAATGCCTTCTGTGTGCCAGGCACTTTGTGAGTCTTTGGGGATAAAGAAATGAGATGTAGCACCAACAATTTAATGAAGAAAAAAACCCCTAAATAACAACAGCAATAACAACAAAAAGCAGTAAGAGTAATGAAGGTAAGTTATACAGTAGATTATGGTCAGGGTGTCATGGAACTTATGAGGTGGCCTGGGTAGGTGGTCCTAGTAAGGAAATGTAGTCCTGAGAGGATATGCTCTTAAGTGGAGGCTGAGAAAGCAGTACTTTCTAGATGGAGGAGGAAGTGTCTGAGAGACCAAGGCTTAATGGGAAATAGAAGTTGTGTAGTCTCACTGGGCAGGGCACATGTGAAATGTGAATGGGCATGAGGCTGAAAAGGCAGCCAGGGAAGACTGTAGGGCCCTCAATGGCCTGTAAAAGGCCACTAGAGATAGGTAAGTGGGGGTGACAAGACCAGATCTGTCTCTTCATATTATTGTGGACACCATATGGAATATGCATTGGAGAAAAAGATTAAAGACAAGAAGCATTCATTCACTCATTCAACAAATATTTATCAGGCACCTACTGATGCCAGGCCCGTTGCTGGGGTTACAGTGGCCATGGGATCCATGCCAGTCCTGGCTCCCATAGACACCCTTTTGGCACATGAGTGAGGGAGAGTGTAGGACCAATTAGGCCACCGTTGTAACAGTCCTGGTGGTAAGTTATGAAGGCTGAAACAAGATGAGATGAAGTGAGAAATGGATATTTTGTTTGTTTGTTGTGTGTTAGGAATTTAAGTTGGCAAGTGTTGCTGAATGAGTGGATATGAGGGTGAGAGAAGAGTTGTCTAGGTCACTCTTAAATTTTTGGTTATTTCTTTCAAATAGATTCTGAATTCTGAGAGAGTAGTGCATTTTGCCTACCACTGGTTAGCTCTGTGTTGGCAGATTACTTTAAACTCTCTGTTCCTCTGTTTTGTCATCTGTAAATGAGTGAATGAAGAGAACCAGTTCAGTAAATTCAGCCATGTGATGTCACTATCATTAGATGAACCATCATAGCGGGTTAGGCATAGAAAAAGCTGATGAGAAATCTGTGGATCAGGTCTTTTTCAAATCTCCTGCAAATATTTTCCTAGAATTATGTAGGAATCTACCTAGAAATATTTTCCTAGAAATATATACATACACACACACATAGATATACACACATATATATAGTTTTCCTCAAAACACTTTCTTACCTACAATATTTTCCTAGAAGTATATTTATTTTAATTTGTATGCATGCATTTAAATGACCTCATTCACATTCCTGTTACTAGATTTCTGACTTGTATAAGAGCCTAGAACGGAAAGAAAGTAAAATCCAGCAGCTAGCAGAAACTGTAAAGAAATTCGAAAAGGAGTTCAAGCAGTTCACACAGCTGTTTGGCAAAAATGGAAACTTCCTCTCAAACATCCAGGTGAGAAATGACCTTGCTATTCATAACCAAGATTTAGACTTCAATTAATTGGCAGTGAGGGTTTCTCTTATCAGTTTTTTTGTTGTTAATCCTCACCCAAGGATATTTTTCCCATTGATTTTTAGAGAGAGTGGAAGAGAGGGAGGGAGGGAGGGGGGAAAGAAAGAGAGAGAGAGAGAGAGAAAGAAACTTTGATGTGAGAGCGACACATCGATTGGTTGCCTCTCGCACACGCCCTGTCTGGGGCCAGAGATCAAACCTGCAACCCAGGTATGTGCCCTTGACCAAAAGTCGAACCTGCGACCCTTTGGTCTGCAGGCTGATGCTCTAACCACCGTGCACGCCAATCAGGCCTCTCCCTTTGTTCTTTTCAAACCAGTTGAGAATAAGCTGCATATATTGTGGCATTTTACCCTTCATACTTTAGTATGTATTTTGTAAGAATAAAGATCTTTTACAGAACCCCAGTACATTTAGCAACATCAGTAAATTTAACATTAATTCTTTTATGTCATTTATGGCATTTAGGATTTTAATTCATGTTGGGCCAATATTAGTCACTTGGTTCATTGAGAACATCTATAGTTCTGCATTTTATAGTCAACAAAGTGAAACTATTAATTCTCTTGGGTAGAAAATGCTTTAAATACCACTCAGATATAGCAAAATTATTTGTAAATCATGAATGTGAAATAACCATAAACAAATTCCTAATGAATAATGTCTTTATTGTGATTATAAAATAATAACATTTATAGTGAAAAAGACATGTGGTATGGGCAATAGTTTTGAAATTTGGATCCAAGAAGATGCAGGCCATATAGTTTACATACTTTGTCAGCACACTGTGTGTGTGTAGAGAAAAGGAAATGCATTATATGTTACCATTTAAATTCTTTTTCTAACACAGTGAGAAGTCAGAATTCAAGCATTGGGGAGGGGAACTATAGTTTTAATTGTATTTAACCTCTTCCGTTTAAAGAGAGCAATCAGAAGGCCAGGCCTCATCTCAGGGCACTTGTGTACACCTGTAGTGCTCAGGCCAGAACAGGTGGCTGACTTCCAGCTCCTTCTCTGCCTTCTCGAAGAACAGAAGTGAATCCGGAGGGTAGCTTCTAAGAAGGCAGTGATAGGTAAGAGGAGACACAACATGAGACCAGAGATCTAAAGAGAGGTTAGATAACTAAGTGGAGAGAAATTGAGAGAGGAGTAAAAATCAGGTGAGAAATTTAAAGATTTGGAACAGGAGCTGGGGTAGAGAGGAGGAGGAAGAAGAGGAGGAAGATATAGGTGGTTAATCTCTCTGCATCCTCATTGAATTTTCTGTTTGGACTATGTAGTTTTCATTTCATTAATTGATTAATATGAAATGTTTGAATTGAAAATTGCATCTTGATGAATTACTAAGATATCAATTGACTAAGATATTAATGTCCATTTTGTACTGAAAGGTTCTTGCCAGTCACATTGACAAGTCGGCTTGGCTAGAAGCTCAGGTGCGTCAGTTATTACAGATGGCAAACCAGCAACAAAATAAATTCGATCTGAGGCCTTTGGTGGAAGCGATTGATACAGTGAAAGAGAAAATTACCCTGCTAGAAAGCAATGATCAAAGATTAGGTATGTCTAATATTTTATACTTCCCTTTTGATGACTCTCTTGTCTGCATGTGCTCATGAAACAAGCAAACACCTGGCCAAATGGAGTCACAGCTGTGCAGGAGAAACTGGTTGAATCTGGTATTTGTGAAACAGAGCAGCATGATATTCTGGCTACTCAGGCAAAAATCATGATGAGCCAAAATGGGGGCCGAAAGAGGCAAAGGGTAGAAAAGGGCCAGGAAATGCCAAGAACAAGGGAATGATGGCTTTTAATTGAGAGTGGAAAATAATGAGAAAGCTAAAAAAAACGTGGTTGGAACACTGTTTGAAGTGGAAGCATACCTTGGAGATACTGCGGGTTTGATTCCAGACCACTGCAATAAAGCAGGTATCGCAATGAAGTGAGCCACAGATGTTTTGGTTTCCCAGGACATATAAAAGTTACATTTACACTATACTGTAGTCTATTAAATGTGCAATAGAGTTGTCTGAAAAAAAAATAACGTACATGCCTTAATCAAATAATACTTTATCACCAAGAAATGCTGTCATCTGAGGCTTCAGTGAGTCGTCATCGTTTTGCTGGGTGAAGGCTCTTACCCTAGTAACATCAAAGATCGCTGATCACAGATCACCATCACAAATGTAATGAAAAAATTGGATATATTGCCAGAATTCCCAAAATGTGACACAGAGATAGGAACTGAGCAAATGCTGCTGAAAAATTGGTGCCGTGCCGATAGACTTGCTCGAGGCAGCGTTGTACAGAGAAACATAAGAGGGTTTGGTTGTTTAAAAGCATCCCGGTTTGAAAACGGGGGGCTCACAGGCTCGCACACGTTAGTTGAATGCTGAGTGTCTTCTCTACACGCGGGTGAGTTTCAGGTCAAGAGGACACATGCAAGTTTGCTTGGCGCCACTCTTGCCAAGACATGAGATCCACGGAGTTGCTATTAGTAATACAAATGGTCCATTGGCGGACATCGAATTCACTTCATCTTTAGGATGTCAGGATTTTATCGGTTCTTTTCAGATAGCAAAATTCCACTTTGGGCAAATTCTAAAAACAACTCAGGCCTTACAGCAGTTTGTTTGTTTGCAGTTGTTCTGGAAGGGGAGACGAACAAACACGACTGTTTGTTTGTTTGTTTGTTTGTTTGTTTGTTTGTTTGTTTGTTTACAGTTGTTCTGGAAGGGGAGACGAACAAACACGATGCCCACATTAATATTCATAAAGCACAGCTGAATAAAAATGAAGAGCGATTCAAACTGCTGGAAGGCGCCTGCTACAATGGAAAGCTCATCTGGAAGGTGACTGACTATGCGATGAAGAAGAGGGAGGCGCTGGACGGGCACACGGTGTCCATCTTCAGCCAGCCCTTCTACACTAGCCGGTGCGGCTACCGCCTCTGCGCCAGAGCCTACCTGAACGGGGACGGGTCCGGGAAGGGGACGCACCTTTCGCTGTACTTTGTGGTGATGCGAGGGGAGTTTGACTCACTGTTGCAGTGGCCGTTCCGGCAGAGGGTCACCCTGATGCTTTTGGACCAGAGTGGCAAAAAGAACCACATTATGGAGACCTTCAAGGCTGACCCCAATAGCAGCAGCTTTAAACGCCCCGACGGGGAGATGAACATTGCCTCCGGCTGTCCGCGCTTCGTGGCTCACTCCACTTTGGAGAATGCCAAGAACACCTACATTAAAGATGACACCATCTTCTTGAAAGTGGCAGTGGATTTAACTGACCTGGAGGAGCTTTAGGCACTGTTTCTGGGGGGATACAAGGCCTTCTTGGGTCCAGGGCCGTGGAGGAAATCTTTGGTTAGCCCGGTGACTGAATTTCAACTCAGTCCACATTTGTATTTGGCCTTTGCCCTTAGCATTTGAAGTCAGTTTAAAACTTTCTAAGTGCTGTCTTCTTTTTACATTTAACTCTTTCCCAGTTTGAAAGTTAAAGTACTTAGGATATCCTCTTATTTATATTTTTCTATCTCTTGAAAGTTTATTGAAAGCAAGGTCTGGGACATCTCTTTTTTGCTGGTGCTTAGCATGGGGTCTGAGGGTAGGCACTCTATGTTAAATGTCAATGAGGACACAGGTGTAGAATTCCCAGTTGAAAATGCTTGGTATTTGGTCTGCTGGTTCTAGACTTGACCATACGCCTACAAAAGCCATCTTCTAAGGGGGATTGTTCCAGATCAGTAGATGGATGGTGTAATTACAAGACAGTATGTCCAGTTGGAACAGACGTTTTTGAGTCAGATCCTGAATTACTACACCTCTAAATATTTTCATGAAAGTCACCAGTAGTCAGCAGACACAATTTTTGAAGGCTGCATAAGTGGTGACAAGAGTAGGCATCTTCATTCTCCCTGCTGAAATAAAGAAGAAAGTACCACATAGCATATAAAAAAGGAGATATAAACATCCAACTAAAGTCCAGATTTTGTTAGGGTCAACCATATGGAAAACTGTTTTTATAGATCAAAAACAAATATTAAGAGTTTAATAAGGTTCAACTTAATGTATATATGTGTATGTATATGTATACAAATAACTTAAAAGTATTTGGGTAATAACAGTAAATTAATGTGAGGATGGGCAGAATTTAGTATATGATGGAGAAAATGTCATAAATGAATGAGGAATTTAAAACCTAGGGAAGACATCATTACAATTTCCCATGGGTGTCAGAAGCACTACCACCCAAAACTGATTGCTAAAAACAGTTCTCCCATTCTTCTTGAGAAAATTTTTATTTCATAGATTGGTATGAAAATGGGTATTTATATAAACTTGTGACTGTTCTTGTTGCAATCCTAAGTATTCTGTGAAGAACAGAAGTGATTATGTTCTTATCATTTTTCTGTATGGGTCTGAAGGTGTATATTTAAGTCAAGATTGAGTCCTACTGACTCTTGATACACCTGAGGTTAACAAAAAATACCCAGTTTGCCTGAGCCCTAATTCGTTCTCATGCAACTGAGCACCACGCCCCTCCCCCCCCCATGTGGCCTGGCTCCCTTGATCCTGCAAGGACAAGTGCCACCAGCTGAGGGACACTCAGCGCAGCTCACTCAGGCGATGACCATGCACCTTACAACTGAACAGTTAACCTGAAGAAGAGGTATGATTTATACCCGTGGCTTCTGGAATAACTGAAACTTCCTTAATCTCTTCTGTGAAATTTTCAAGATGCTAAAAAACTAAAGTGCAGAAATCATCTCAAAGGGTTAAATTCAAAGAAATAAGTTCACAATAGAAACACACTCAAGAACTACACTGTAGCTGCTGGTAAACCCTGGTACAGTCGATGGTCAACATGTCAGATCAGACAAACTCAGGAAGGCTTCCTCTAGACCACACAGGTGGTTCTCTGTGTTCGTTTTCAGTGTTTCTAATCAAGTTCAAGATCACCCCGTATTCCTGGGGAGTGGGAGATCATATTGTTGTAACTAGTTTTAAGTAGATGATGTGAAAAACATTTTAAAGTGAATTTATTAAAATACTAGTTTTGTGTTTTATCCAACTTCTCCACATAAAAAGTATAAGTGATGGCATGGTTTGCTTACCAATTCGTAATCCCTTCATCATTGAAACTGATCACAAAGTGAGGTATTCTAGAGTAAAAAGCCCTCCTTTCCTACAAAATAAGAGTTATGATTTTTGTGCCGGGAGCCGGTCCATCCTTGCTGCCGGTCCCAGTTGCTGCAGGGAAGAAACATCTGCACAGCATATGTTTCAAGGGACCTGGTGCTTTTATTACAAGGTTATTCTCTGTGGTATGACTGCTCTGAGTCACACTGTGGATGAGCCTACCATGTCCATGAACATGGGATGCTACAATGTCCAGTAGCTCCTTGGACTGAAGAAGACTGAATGCTGCTTGGATGGGTCTGTAAAAATCACTCTTCTTCTGCTAGACATTTTCTATAAGCTTTCAGTCCTTTTCCTGAATAATCAGAGTTAAATTACGTCTGGCAATAGGATCTGGGTCTATGACTTTGACCACTTCTAAGACACATGTCTTAAGAGCTTATTAAGAGCTATATTTTCCTCAATACAAATTTCTTTGAGCTAATTCAGGGGTGGGCAAACTTTTTGACTCGAGGGCCACAATGGGTTCTTAAACTGGACCGGAGGGCCGGAACAAAAGCATGGATGGAGTGTTTGTGTGAACTAATATAAATTCAAAGTAAACATCATTACATAAAAGGGTACGGTCTTTTTTTTTTTTTTAGTTTTATTCATTTCAAACGGGCGGATCCGGCCCGAGGGCCGTAGTTTGCCCACGGCTGATCTAAACTTAGAAGTCCCACAGGGACTTTAAAGTCAGCTTTACTAAAACTGAACTGGAAATCTTCCCACTCTCCACCACCGCCAACCTGAATCCTCTGTGTATTCTACCCCAGATAATGACATCACCATCCAAATGAGAAGTTTGGACACTGTTCTAGATTCCTCCCTCACTGTCTCCATCCAATCACCCACCCAGTTCTGCCAATATGACCCCCAGATAACTTTTTAAAATTATTCCTAACTACTTACCCTTACTGCCTACTTTTTAAAAAAGGTTATCTACCAGAAACCTTCAAAAAACATGAACAACATGTAATATGCAATCCAAATAACTTCTGGAAAGAACTACCCGAGGCCACTATACAGTGGCACTGAATTTAGGGGGAAAGCCAAAATTGGTATTTACAGATAGATGAATTCTTACCTATAAAATCCAAAAGAATTGGTTCAGCTGAATGACCAGACAGATCAACATACCAAAACACAAATTATCCTAGGGTCCATTACGAAGAGTAAACTAAAACAGCAACAAAAGCTGGTAGGTAAAAACCTAAAGGAAAATGTGCAGAACAGCAAGAAAACTGGAAGACTTCACATGAATAAACAAGGGGAGACACCAATTCATGGAGCAATAACCACATTACCAGACGGCCTCAATATTGTACTGGTATCAAATCTGGGCAAATTAATCTACCAAAAAACAAATCCCGGAAAACTATGCCACGTGGCCACAATCTGTAACAGAACCTGAAATGAAGTCACAAATTCCGGGAAAATGCTGCCATTTGTTGACACTCTTATAAAATTTGGCCCCACGATCTGAGGTTCTGGGCGATGTACGCGGAAACGCTCAGCAACGAGTCAAACCCCAGACATTAAGCCAACCCCGTGCCCACAGGCCGGACTGTAAGCCCTGCGCCCTGCGCCGGAAGAGCCACGTGAGCCCCGCCCCTATCTGTGTCGTGGGCCCCCTGACATGCGC
>NW_005357346.1:2574318-2575434 GCF_000412655.1 Myotis brandtii | reverse complement strand
TTTTTTACTTCAAAATAAGATATGTGCAGTGTGCATAGGAATTTGTTCATAGTTTTTTTTTAAACTATAGTCCGGCCCTCCAACAGTCTGAGGGACAGTGAACTGGCCCCCTGTTTAAAAAGTTTGAGGACCCCTGATCTAAACTTAGAAGTCCTACAGGGACTTTAAAGTCAGCTTTACTAAAACTAAACTGGAAATTTTCCCACTCTCCACCACCGCCAACCTGAATCCTCTGTGTATTCTACCCCAGATAATGACATCACCATCCAAATGAGAAGTTTGGACACTGTTCTAGATTCCTCCCTCACTGTCTCCATCCAATCACCCACCCAGTTCTGCCAATATGACCCCCAGATAACTTTTAAAAATTATTCCTAACTACTTACCCCTACTGCCTACTTTTTAAAAAAGGTTATCTACCAGAAACCTTCAAAAAACATGAACATGTAATATGCAATCCAAATAACTTCTGGAAAAAACTACCTGAGGCCACTATACAGTGGCACTGAATTTAGGGGGAAAGCCAAAATTGGTATTTACAGATAGATGAATTCTTACCTATAAAATCCAAAAGAATTGGTTCAGCTGAATGACCAGACAGATCAACATACCAAAACACAAATTATCCTAGGGTCCATTACGAAGAGTAAACTAAAACAGCAACAAAAGCTGGTAGGTAAAAACCTAAAGGAAAATGTGCAGAACAGCAAGAAAACTGGAAGACTTCACATGAATAAACAAGGGGAGACACCAATTCATGGAGCAATAACCACATTACCAGACGGCCTCAATATTGTACTGGTATCAAATCTGGGCAAATTAATCTACCAAAAAACAAATCCCGGAAAACTATGCCACGTGGCCACAATCTGTAACAGAACCTGAAATGAAGTCACAAATTCCGGGAAAATGCTGCCATTTGTTGACACTCTTATAAAATTTGGCCCCACGATCTGAGGTTCTGGGCGATGTACGCGGAAACGCTCAGCAACGAGTCAAACCCCAGACATTAAGCCAACCCCGTGCCCACAGGCCGGACTGTAAGCCCTGCGCCCTGCGCCGGAAGAGCCACGTGAGCCCCGCCCCTATCTGTGTCGTGGGCCCCCTGACATGCGC
>NW_005357346.1:2572769-2574169 GCF_000412655.1 Myotis brandtii | reverse complement strand
TCGTGGTCTGGCGTCGGGCTCCGCAGTGGCGGCGGGCGCAAGCTGCCCTGGTTCCTCAGCACCCTCGGGCCGGGCTGGAGCCGGCCCAGGAAGGTCGTTTCCCTGCAGTTTACAGTAAGTGTCGGAGCTCTGGCTGGACAGAGGCCGCGCGGGCTTTTTCTTTCTACCTTTCCCCCAACTCCCTCCCCAGCCGGCGTCTCGGTCACATCCACGACTGTGGGCCTCTCTTCCCCAAATCAGGCCGCGCCCAGCGCTCAGGGTTCCCCCGGGAGATGAGCCCTTTCGGGTAAGCGTTTCTTAAGCATAGTCACTGGCTTCTCGTATCTACAGTAAAGCCTCAATATCGTGGATAGTTTCTGCGACTTTAAGTAAAACTAGTGTCAGGAGAGTCATTTATCGTAGGCTGATATAAACAAGCAACATTCCGAGGGCATCTCATCACCCAAACCAGGTTGAGCAGCTCCATGTTATTGGAGGCCCTGCTGAACGCCGCGGGGTGTGACCTTGGTCTGACCCTGTTCTCAGGGCTTGCTCTTCCTCGCGTTTTGAGGGCCCGCAGAAAGCCCCCTGGAAATGTTCTTTCCTCCAACTCCCTTTGGGAATCTGCTCTTTGTGGCGGCTTCTGAATCTTTCCTCTTTTCGTGAAAATCTCTCCCAAGGACCACCCATCTCGGTGCAGGGTCCTTTCCTAATCTCTCCTCCTACTAAATAAAAGAAACAATTAAAGAATCCCTTGAGAATAAGACACTGACCTAAGCGTTTTGCACGTATTTTATTTAATCATCGCACCACTCCTTAGGTAGATACCAATGAGAAGACCGAGGCACAGAGAGTTTACATACTTTGCTTGCAGTAACAGCTGGGTGTGATGGAGTTGAAATTTGAATCTCCTGTGTAGCTTGCCCCAAAGCTGGTGCTGTTACCGCTTTTTCTTTCCCATACACCTGGGCATCTCCCCTTTAGTTGTTTCTGGTGAGGAATTTTTCCTGAATGCTGTCTAGAATGTTCCTGTCTCTGAAAATGTGGCCGTTGTCTACAAACTTTCTCAGAGCTCTCCACACTGGCCCTTGAGTGCTCCGTTTTTACCAGGTGTCTAAGCTCTGAGTTTAGTAATATTTCACATCCTCAAAATGTACTTGATGCTTCGTTTTGTACTTCTAACCCAGTCCTCATTAATCAGCCTTCTTCCCCTGAATGTCATTATTGTTATCACTGTTCTCGGCAAACATTTCAGCCGTTTGTATAAGACAAGATAATTGCAGCCCTCCCCTCCGAAGCCTACATGTTAAAAACACCTGATTTAGAGACATAAAATGAACTGCAGTTCAAAAGGCAAGACTAAGCAAGATGTGAAGGGTCTTTAGCTTGTAGGCCAGTGGTTCTCAACCTTCCTAATGCCA
>NW_005357346.1:2559142-2572622 GCF_000412655.1 Myotis brandtii | reverse complement strand
GTTCGACCCCCAAAGGGGTCGAGACCCACAGATTGAGAACTGCTATTGTAGGCAGTGCGGAAACTTTGGAAGTTTAAGAAGATAAGTCTGGCTGCAATGTGAAGGATGTGGAGAGAGGCAGTGAGACTCATTAGGTGACAGGTGGAATATTTTAGGTAGATAGATTAGGGGTCTTAAGGGGCTATGCCAAGCAGTATTGGGCTTAGGAGGAATTTGCAAGGACAAATCAAAAGGACTTGGTATCTGACTGAATATGGAATTTAAAGTCAGTGATAACAAGGCTTGAGGCTAGTACTGCTGCAGTTCTGTCCTTTCTCTACTTGGTCTTGTGTTTAATTGTACTAAGTCATTTCTATAACATACATGCTCTAAGACAGCGGTTCTCAACCTGTGGGTCGCGATCCCTTTGGGGGTCGAACGACCCTTTCACAGGGGTCGCCTAAGACCATCGGAAAACACATATATAATTACATATTGTTTTTGTGATTAATCACTATGCTTTAATTATGTTCAATTTGTAACAATGAAAATACATCCTGCATATCAGATATTTACATTACGATTCATAACAGTAGCAAAATTACAGTTATGAAGTAGCAACGAAAATAATTTTATGGTTGGGGGTCACCACAACATGAGGAACTGTATTAAAGGGTCGAGGCATTAGGAAGGTTGAGAACCACTGCTCTAAGAGATGTCTTTACTGATCATGATAGACATTAAAAAGCACAATAAGGGAATTCTACAAACAACTCTATACTTATCTCAGATGAAATGGATCACCATCAAAACTACCAAAATTCACCCAAGAAGAAAGGGATAAGCTGAACAGTTCTATACCAAAAAGGAAAACTCTCCAGTGCCATCTAGTTTCACTGGCGGATTTTACCAAACATTTAAGGACAAAGTAATAGTCATTCTACACAAGCTATTCAGAGAATAGAAGAGGAAGGAAACCTTCCCAACTCATTTTATTAACCCAATGTTTCCCGATACCAAAACCAGATTTTTAAAAAACTGAAAACCAAATCAGTGTTCCTCATAAACAAAGATGTAAAAAATCCTAAAAAAAAAAATAGCTAATTGAATCCAGCAATGTGTAAAAGAAAAACACTTTGTGACTATCATTTATTCAAACATTTAAGGACAAAGTAATAGTCATTCTACACAAACTATTCAGAGAATAGAAGAGGAAGGAAAACTTCCCAACTCATTTTATTAACCCAACATTTCCTGATACCAAAACCAGATTTAAAAAAAAAAACACCTGAAAACCAAATCAGTGTCCCTCATAAACAAAGATGCAAAAAATCCTAAAAAAAAAAATTAGCAAATTGAATCCAGCATTGTGTAAAAGAAAAACACTTCGTGACTATCATTTATCCCAGGAATTCATGGCTGGTTCAACATTTGAAAATAAATTAGTATATCTTACCATATTAACAGACTACATAAGAAAACCTACATATTCCTATCAATAGATGCAAAAAAAAAGCACTTGGCAAAATTCAACATTGATGATTTTAAAAACTCAGCACCATGAACCCAACAGATTCAACTGTGTTCTTTAAAAAAGAAAAAAAAACTCGACCAAGATGAGGAAAATCATATTTGGAGCCCCAAACAGAGTCTAATCCATCTAGAAGTCGTTGGTTCTTTAACAGCTGTAGAAATGACCACAATCTGTAATCCAGAGAACTAGCAGTGTGACTTGCTTCATAAGAGGACTCAGTAGCTGGAGCTCCTGGCCAGCTGAGCTTGGCCTGGCCTGGCCTGGGCTTCCCAAATAAGACTGTTTGCACCTGCAACTCAGCACCCCTGCTCCCATCTCCATCAAAGAGGCTACATTGCTGAAATGGTAGAGAGATGGTGAAGAGTGAGGAGAGGTGGCGGTAGCATTTGATATGGTCTTGATAGTCTTACCAGGAGATGGCATTCACTACGTGTGTGTGTGTGTGTGTGTGTGTGTGTGTGTGTGTGTGTGTGTGTGTATTGATTTCAGAGGGGAAGGGAGAGGGAGAAAGAGATAGAAACATCAAGGATGAGAGAGAATCATTGATTGGCTGCCTCCATCATGCCTCCTACTAGGGATGGAGCCTGCAACCCGGGCATGTGCCCTTGGCTGGAATCAAACCCAGGACCCTTCAGTCTGCAGGCCAATACTCTATCCACTGAGCCAGACCAGCTAGGGCTCTGTACTTTGCTTTCTATCTTAAAAATTGTCTCTATTTATAAAGAGCAAACAAATAGAATGTATACTTACCAGTAAGTTACATAAAATATGTGCCTGTGTTCATATCAGTGTTCCAAAAACAAACATGAATAAATAACAAACTAGGAATAGCAGGGACTCTGATAAAAGGAATCTACAAAACCTAGAGCTAACATCATGCTTAATGGTGAAAGGGTGAATGTCCCCTACTCCTGATACAATATTGTATGTCAATTATAATTCAATTAAAATTGTTATTTTTTATTTATCTTTATTGCTGAAAGTATTATAGATATCCCCCTTTGTTCCCCCCCCCATCAATCCCCTCCATTCCATACCTGCCCCCCACCCAGGCCTTCACCACAGTATTGTCTGTGTCCATGGGTTATGCATATATGCATGTAAGTTCTTTGGTTAATCTCTTCCACAAACCACCACCACCCCCCTCGCCTTCCCTCAAGATCATATAGCTGTGCTTTGTGGGGGAGAGATTGTATAAAAGTAAAATCAGGAAACCTAGTTATTGGCTGTTACAGTACTTCAAGTAAGAGATTTTGGTGGATTGGGCTAGAATAGACTTTCTCAATTTTGTCCCTTGTCATTGGGGTTGGATTATTTTAGTTGTGAAGAACTTTCCTGTGCATTGTAGGATATTTAGCTATATCCCTGGCCTCTAACTACTAGATCCCAAGTAGCAACTAAATTGTGACAAAATTCCAAGTTGTGATAACCAAAAATTGTTCCAGACATTAAAAAAAATACACATAGGCCAATAAAACAATAGAGTGCCCAGAAATAAACTCATACATATATAGTCAACTCATCCTTGACAAGGGTACCAAAAATCACAATAGGGAAAGAAGTACTTCAATAAATGGTAATGGGAAACTGGACCACATCTTACACTACACACAAAAGTCAACTCAAAATGGATTACAAGCTTGAATATAAGACCTGAAACTATAAAACTTAAAGAAAACATGGGGAATAAGCTCCTTGACATCAGTTTTGGTGGTGATTTTTAAAACTTGATTTGTGTTTTTAATCATATGACTGTGCTTTGTTATAAATCAGATCTTGACACTCCCCTGCTTAAAAGCCTCCAGTCGCTTCCCACTATCTATACCAGGGGTCCTCAAACTATGGCCCGCGGGCCACATGCAAATACAAATACTGTATTTGTTCCCGTTTTGGTTTTTTACTTCAAAATAAGATATGTGCAGTGTGCATAGGAATTTGTTCATAGTTTTTTTTTAAACTATAGTCCGGCCCTCCAACGGTCTGAGGGACAGTGAACTGGCCCCCTGTTTAAAAAGTTTGAGGACCCCTGATCTATACTAATAAAAGGGTAATATGCTAATTAGACCAGATAGACTGGTCATCTTCCAGACGTCATCCTGGATGTCCTTCCTGACAAAGCTGGGGCCTGGGCGGTGTTGCCCGGGGTTCCGGGTGCCTGTGGCCTGCAAGAGAGAGGAAAGCCCGGGTCCCGGTTGCCTGCAGTCGGCCGGAGGAGGGAAGCCTGGGGCCCGGGTGTGGGCACCAAGGCAGAGGTGGTTAGGGGTGATTGGGGCAGGCAGGCAGGCGAGTGGTTAGTGGTGATCAGGTAGGCAGACAGGCGAGCGGTTAGGAGCCAGCAGTCCCAGATTGCGAGAGGGTGCAGGCCAGGCTGAGGGAAACCACCACCCCCCCCCATGAATTTTGTGCACTGGGCCTCTAGGACTTAGGATGGAATCCCAACTCCATAACATAAAGTTGGTTTTATACTTTTACATTGCCTGGTCCATGTCTACCTCTTAGCTCAGTTCATACCATTCCCCTTTGACTACTGTGCTTGAGATTTACTTACCATCTTTCTGAATATCAAAAAATGCTAAACTTGTTCTGCCTCAAGGCCTTTGAACTTATCTTCCATCTGATCAAAAGTTTTTTCCTACAAGTTTTTTCTTTCACATGACTGGATGATTCTCATCTTTCAAATGTCAGGTCAAGTGTCACCTATTTAGAAGCAGACATTCCTATCCAGCAGGGCACTTCAATTATAGCACCTGCTTATTTTCTTCATAACAATTATCCTTAGAAATTATTTGGTTTCTTCTCCTGAAACTAGAATATAATCTCTGTGAATGTAGAAATCTTGTCTGTTTTGTTCACCACTATATTTCTAGTACTGGATTGGGGGCTTAGTAAATAAATTAGGTGTATGAATGTGTGTGTTAGGAGAAAAATGGTTTTACTTACAGAAATGGCTAAGTCTCCAAAGAGCTTAGTTTTACTTTAAAGTGCAGAGTGAAATAGATGTTCCAAGGAAAATGTTTATTAGAGATGAGGGATTAAAGGGATGGACAAATAAAAGGGCAGGAGGAGTAATATATTCATTGAAATGGTGTGACTAGATGAGATTTCTAAGAGCACTGTTTCTCAAAGTGTCAGGGCTCCTTGAATTGCTAGAGGTCTCCCTCCAGATCTTCTAGTGAAGATCTCTGGGTGTGGAGCGCAGGAATTGCCTTTTTAAAGCTTTGTCTTTCTTATGTATACTAAAGTTTAGGAACCAATGGGATAGTGATAGAGAGGAGCAATCAAAAGATTCATCCTGAAGATGGCCTGTCTCTAAGGGTGGGAGGGGAACATGAAGCCCAAGGAGATAGGAATGATGGGCTGCAGGTACCAGGGAGAACATCGAGTTCCGAAGGGCAGCCACAATCGCAGCCGTCCTTCAGTGGTCCCTTAGTCTGCTTGCGCTGCCACAGTGCTACAGTTCCACAGACTGCGTGGCTTTTAAACAACAGGAGTTTATTTTCTCACAGTTCTGGAGGCTGGAAAGTCCAAGATCCAAGTTCCAGCAGAGTGTGGTTTCTGGTGAGAACTCTTTCTGGCTTGCAGACAGCCTCCTTCTTGGTGCATCCTCACAGGCCTTTTCTACTGGTGTTGCTCCTGTGTGTGTGTATGTGTGTGGGGTGTGTATCTCTTTCCTCTTAGAAGGCCATTAGTCCTATCAGATGAAGGGTGCACCGTTACGACCTTATTTAACTTTACCTCCTAAAGACTCTCTAAATTCAGTCATATTGGGGTTAGAGCTTCAATAGTAAATGACTTTTGCAGGGACACAGTTCAGTCTATAACAGTTGGTGTTTCCCTTCATCAGTGAAGAAAACCAGTTTGACATAATGTAATCCAGGGTATCACCACATCAATACTAAATTCTTGTTGTAGGTTATAAAGCAAAATTCAACTAAAACAGGGTTCTTATTTTGATCAAATCTGTAGGAGATGCTTGCCAAGGTTATGGAAATACATACTTGACTTTTGTTTTGATGACAGATACTCAAATTAAGGGTATATGGTTATCATTTAATAGAAATATAGAACTGTTTTCTGAATAACTAACACCTAGCCCACTTTCCATTCAGAATTAAAATGTGGTTTCTATTTCCTTTGTTCCAAAAACCATTATTTTGCTTTTAAATTCTCTAATGACTTGTCAATATTTTGGTTTTACAGCCATGGCAGGCAGGTTTTGTGGACATGAGTAAGAAGTTCCCACGCACAAGTCCTGAAGATGCCAGGGCCAGCAGAAATGAAGGTGGGAGCTTTTCTCACTGTAAGACCTTTTCAGTAATTTCACATACGTTCTATAAAGTATCTTATTTGTTTCTCTTTCATTTGTTGCTAATATTTGAGAGGATAATTGTGTCATATTTGATATCAATCTAAGGCAAACACAAACAAACGGGGACAAAAGAGCAAAGCCAGAAACACCACCAACCCCAACATAGATCAACATCTTTCTCTTCAGATGACGGTGTATTTCCCTCTTCTTCTTCGTCTTCTGAGAGCGAGACAGATTCAAGTACTAACGGTATGTTTATCACCCTGTTAGGGTTTTTTGTTTATAAGTTAAATTATTTAGAGAAAAATTATTAAAATCCTTTATAACTTCTGTTTATTCAACAAATGTTTATTGAGAATACGCACTGTGCTCCAGGCATAATGGTAAACATGCCATGATCCCATCAGCCAAGGAACCTTTATTTTATTGGGCGATAAAGATAGTCCATTACAATATAGATGAGATGAGAGCTGTGACTTGGTACACATGAGTGAAGGAGACCAGGAAAGGCTTTAAGAGGAAATTCTATCTAAATTGAGAACTGGAGGAGAAGGAGGCATTTTCCAGACAAAAGCTGGAGGAGTAGAATTCAGGAAGGTTGATTATAAGCTAAAGGAATTGCATATGCTAAATAACCACTGTTGACATTTGGGTTTCTGATTCTTTCTCAAGTGACATGCTTTCACTTCTATTTCTTGATTTATCATGGGAGATATTTGCAACCATAGTAAAACAAAGATTTATATTTTTGATACTTACTTTATATATTTAAATGCCATTTAACAAAGAAAAATCAACCAAAGAAATGAGTTCGCGTGTCACCTCTGACACGCGTGTCATAGGTTCGCCATCACTAGGCAGTGATTGACTGAGCCTGATCACATGTCCATGTCCCAGCTGCATAGGAAACTGGAAAAGCTAGTATTTTCAGCACTGATGGTGGATGGCATACAGAAGAACCTTCACCAAACATAGAAAGGAGAATCAGGTAACAGGCAATCAAATTATAGCAAATGTTCTCCACATTCAACTGTAGGCAATATCCATTGATTAGTTCACATTAAATTACTCCTTTGTCTCACCTATTCTTCCCTGTCAGTGTTTGCTAGTCAAACTATAGTTTTTCTATTAGTTAATTTGGCATCAATATTATATTTGTAATTCTACTTGTTGTTCCATCAACTTTAGTCAATTATTTTACTCTCTTTTATATAGGCACCCCCACCCTTTCTTTACTCCATCTTTTCTTTCTATTGTATATATATTTTTGTTTTCAGTAGTTAATATTTCTACAACCAAAAGTAACTCATTCATTTTTTTGTTCATGGACTCACTTTAAAGGTTCAAAACCAATAATCAGCATTTAAGTTATTATCGCTCTATAAATATTGTTATTGCAGTGCCAAGTCGTGTGCTAGGGTTATATTCCCTTTCATGGACCTAATATGCTGGTTACTGGGACTCTCACAGGAGAATGTTTCCAGTCATGATATCAAGTGCATTGATAGTCCATCACTTGCTTAAAACCATGCCATGTGTTAGTATTACTTCATATTTGAACTGACTTTCTTGTATAGTTTCTTTTCCCTTAGAGTTTCTAGTTCTAACATTGGTTTTTTATTGTTGAAAGGAAGTTAATGTAATGTCTCCATAACAAAAAGATTTCCCATCCTTTTAATCATGGAGTTTATTTCTTTTCCCTAGAGATGTTCTTGCTTGCCTATTTAAACTAGACCATTTCTAATTCTTTTAAAATCTAATTCTTTTAGATTCTACCAACAGAAAAGTTAAGAGAAAGAGAGGACAGAAAAGGAATAAAAGGAGAAAAGAAAGAAAGGTAGGTAACTGTGAATAATTTAATATAAAATTGGTTATAGGATTCTGTACCTTATTAATTAAAGAAAACAAAAGCTCCAGGGAAATTTTTTAAAATATATTTTTATTGATTTCAGGGGGAGAGAGAGAGAAACATCAATGATGAGAGAGAATTGATTGGTTGCCTCCTGCATACCCCACACTGGGGATTGAGCCCGCAACCGGGCATATGCCCTGACTGGGAATCGAACCATGACTTACTGGTTCATAGGTCAGCACCCAACCACTGAGCCACACCATGGGGGCTCTACATGGAATTCTAATGAGATATAAGGGAGGAAGTGGTTAACATGGTAGTTAACATGGAGCTAACCCAATACTGTCCTTTTTCTTTAAAAAAAAAATACTCAGAAAACTACACAGACAGATAAAGACTTATTTCCCAACTTTGAGTTCAATTTCAGGGATGAAGTGAAGTGGTAGAAGGGTGAGGAGGTGGGGGGCGGTCTTTATGTTCCCAAGGCATGGATGGGGAGAAGATACTCACCTAGTTCTCAGTGTTACCTGTTCATACGGGTATATTCTGAGATGTCTGTCATTCTGTCTGGCGCTGACATGTCTTCATTCCTGTCTGCCTGTCCCTTCAGGTATAGTGGCTCTCTCTGTTACTTCCATGTCACATGTAAGGACATGGGCATAATTCTGCTTCCTCAATGCCAGGCAGGGGTACTAAATGCAAGGCTATTTAAAGCCTGGTCAGCATAACCTCCTCTCCCAGTCATTGTTACTATCCAAGCCTCAGAATACAGCCTCCTTCCCCCCACCTTAGATTTCTGTGGAATTTTACTGCTTCCCTGGTGCTCCATGAATCAGGATACAGGGCCCTTCTTTTTAGAATCTATCAATGTCTATGCTCTTATCACTTCCCCACAATATCTTCTTCCCCTTACTCTGGAGAAATTTCTATTTTTATTGCAACTTGAGGTCAGGTTGTGGGGAGGTGAGACTCATTCTTGTTCTTTTCAGTTGTGTTTCTTCCTAACATGTTATCTCCATGTGGAAGCTTCTCTAGTCCCCTAATGGCTTACATTTTTAAAAATCAAATTCAGGAAGAGTTCCTTTTTTTGTTGTTTACTACCCTGGTTTATTTCTTCCTAAAGCAATGAGCTCACAGCTGCCTAGCTATTTAAAAGGAGTATGGGGGGAGGAATAAGGAAAAAATGAATTAATAGGAGAGAAAAAAAGTTAGTATTTCAAAACTATTATCATGTCTTAGAAAAATTATTGAAATGACAAATTTAGGGAATAATATTTGCTAATATTTGTCAGTATTTACTATGTATCAGAGATGTTCTAAGAACTTTACATGTATCAGGTAATCTAATCATCACAGTAATTAAATAAGTCCCATTACTATTCTGGTTTTACAGATAAGGAAACAGATACAGAGGAGTCAAGTAATTGTACTAGGTTTTTGTTTGTTTGTCTGTCTGTTTTTCAGTGTGTCAGAGCCTGTATTCACACCCAAGAAATCTGGCTCTGTAGTTTACTTTTTTTTTTTCAGCAACCAGAAGCTTTATTGTTTCTATTTGATTTTTTCCCTAAAAAAGCAGCCCATGAAATCCGAAATAAATAATGGCCTGGAAGTCTTGCACAGGCCCAGTTTTAGTACAGTGGCCCTTTCCCATTCCTCTCTTCAGTTCATATAGTACTTCACTTAGCCAGTCGGAAAGAATTTATTTTCTTAATATCAACTGGGTTCAGAATCAGTGGCCCTTTTTGAATTTTCCAACCGGTCCAATCCGTCCACTTGACAGAATACTAGGAGCTGATCTCTTCTTTTTGGATTTCCCGTCTTCCTGCCTTTTCCTCTTCTTTTTCTTGAAAATATCTGTGTCCTGGGCCATTCTTTCTTCTTCCTTTGCTGCCTTTTTTTCTTTGATCTGCTCCTGCAAAACCTTGTAATTCATGTAACTCCTTTTGGGAGGCTGCACACCCAGCATAACCTCGAGTTCAGAGGAGAGGGAACTGCTGCAGCAGGAGGGGCCAGGGCCTCCAGGGGCTCCAGTGGGGTTCGCAGGAGGGGCACATTGCAGCTCTTCTCTGAGCTCCGAGAAGCTCGGAGCCTCTTTCTCTTACAAGAGAACCAGCTCGGGGAGCGGGCTCTGTCCCCAACACCACTGAAGTCCCCACATCTCTCTTCTTGTTTTCCCTTTTCTTTCTTATCCTTTTCTGTTCTACTTCATCTTCTGTCCTCCAAAGTCGTAGAGGTTCTGGAGCACAGAGTCCAGAACAGACAGGAGGGCCCCAACCCCTGCTGGTATCGGGCTCCGTGGGACCACCCAGAGCCCCCAGGATGCTGAGCATACGCCCTCTCTTCCCTGTAGTTCACCTTAACTACTATGACATTGGTCCTCAAATGACCCCCCCTTTCCAAGGGACATTTGGAAATGCAGAGAAGGGTACGAATCAGGTTTTCATGAAGGCTGGCCTGGCTCCCTGGTGGAGCATCGACCTGTGAACCAGGAGGTTGAAGTTCCATACCTAGTGGGGGCATGCAGGAGATGGCCAGTAGGTGGCTCTCTCTCATCATTGATGTTTCCATTTCTCTCCCTCTCCCTTCCTCTCTGAAATCAATACAAATATATACTTTTTTTAAAAAAGATTGGGAAGAGTTAGTGGATAGGGCCCCAGAATATTAAATGTCCTATAGTGTGAGGAATGGTTGTGAACAATAAAGAATTGATTTCTGCAGAATCCACAAAGAACACCTGTTGAGAAACAGTACATTATAGTAGTATAGGCTCTAAATTGCCAAAATTGACTCAAAAAGTTTTTTTTAAAACATGGACTATTCTTTATGGAAAACATTGCAAATGTTACCTGAAAATAAATTGATAGGCAGTGGAAACTTAGTTCTTTTAAGATTTTTCAAGGAATAGGTAAGTCTGATACAGTGGGGCCTTGACTTACAAGTGTCCCGACTAACGAGTTTTTTGAGATACCAGCTGTCTCTCGGCCGATTTTTTGCATTGAGTTGATAGAGTAATTTGAGTTAACGAGCTCCTTAACGAGCTCGGTCTCGGAACGAATTAAACTCGTAAGTCAAGGCCCCACTGTATTATATATAATATTCTCTTCCAGAATATGAAAGTATATAGATTGTCTTTTAATTGATTTTATGAAATTAATAAAATAGGAAAATTAGATTTTGAAAAATATTACTAGAGACAATGAGGAAATTTTATTATGATAAAAGGGTCAACATATCAGGAAGATATAACAAGTATAAATGTATTCATGCTGTTGTGAGTTGAATGGTATCCCAAATTCATGTTCACCCTGAACCTCAGAATGTGACCTTATTTGGAAATAGAGTCTTTGCAGATGTAATTAGTTAACATAAGATCATGCTGGAAAGGGGAACTGGAGTGTTCTAAATTCCATGACTGGCATTGTTACAAGAAGAGGAAAGGGCACACAGACATGAGTTCAAGAATAAACCCTTAAATTTATGGTCAGTTGACAAAAGTGCCAAGGTAATTCAGTGGAGAAATGATAGTCCTCCCAACAGATGGTTCTGGGACAATAAACTCTCCAAATGCATACAATTAATTTTGAAAGATATGCAAGAAATCTGTAATATTTGTTGTAGACTTTGGGAAGAATTAGGTAGCTGGATGACCAGAGTGAAAAGAGAACTTTTTATCTTTCAAATTTCAAACCATGTGGATGTAATCACTACTGAAAAATAAAGTTAAATAAAGTCTATGCCCTAGCCAGTTTGGCTCAGTGGATGGAGCGTCAGCCTGCAGACTGAAGGGTCCCAGGTTCGATTCTGGTCAAAGGCACATGCCTGGGTTGCAGGCTCGATCCCCAGTAGGGGGTGTGCAAGAGGCAGCCGATCAGTGATTCTCATCATTGATGTTTCTTTCTATCTCTCCCTCTCCATGCCTCTCTGAAATCAATAAAAACATGAAAGAAAAGAAAGAAAAGTTCTTGTATCTCTATTTTATTGAAGCAATCATTAATAAAATCATTTATTTTTGTTTTGTTTTCTAGGACAAAAGATGAAACATCAAGAAAAAGAAAGAGAAGGAAAAAAGAAGGAAACAACCAGATGGTATCACCGTTACAAGGTCTCATGAACTTCCTGTTTAAGGAGTTTATTTTATGATACTTGTAGTTTGGGTTTACATTTTTACTGGTTTGTCAAGACCACAGCAGTTAGTGTCCAATATGTTAAAGAAAAAAATAATTTTGTCAGTTACATACAATGTAAATTTACTTCAAAATTTAGATTTATTTTTGTCATCTCTTAAATATCTCGATCAAGATTAGTAGAGCAGACCCACATGCTTCAAAACATCAAATTGCCAGTTGGATTATTATAATCTCTGTACCCTGGGAGAGATGACATACAGTAAGTTGTCTACTTTCAAATTTTATTTTAAAAAGTACATATAACATATTTTATAAAGCTTCTTAGAGTACTTTAGTATAATTAAAATACAGAATTGCAAGTCCTTAGAAAAGGAATCTGTTAAAAAGAAATATATCCAGTGATTCTTAAATATCAAAATGACAAAGTTGGTTTTCATCTTGTCTTCTGTCTTGTGTTGGAATAGTTAGGGTATAGTTTGCTCTTCTAAATCATCAGGTGCTTAGAAATTATTTAAGTTGCTAAACATGATATCTAAACTTGAATATTTTATATCTGTATTTGTGATTATCCTTCTTTTTGTATTTGTCCACATTTTTATGGGCTTTAAAAAGGCAGAGACTTCTTTTAGAAAAGAAATACTGCCCATACGAATTGTGTGGGTGTCCAGAGCAATGATTAATCTGTTTCAGATGAGCAGATCATGCACGCCTCCCCAAAGGAGAGCATAGTATTTGACTTGAACATTGAAAGATGCATAAGTTTTATTAGGTAGAAACTTTAGAATTTCACCTGGTAGTTGGCATTGGTTTTTATTGTATGGAATTAGAAACTCACTAATAAGCTTCACTTCTCTCAAAATTGATGCAATACGGATATTAAATACTTGATTGACTTGAAATAATTTGAGGTTGGAAGTGGCTGAACATTCTAACATTCAAAATAAATATCCAAGATTTGCAAATACAAGAAATTTACTGTTATTTCCATTGCCATTCATTTCTGTTCATTCTTTCCACGTCCTTATTTGTGGGTTTTTTCCCCACAGGGCAACTAAACTTATTATTTGAAATTTAGATTTTCATAGGTGTACTTTATTTTTCTCCCTTTTTTTTTAGGCCACAGAAAAGGGAGCTGCTGAGAGCCACTGTATATAAAACATTTAATCTGATGATAAACCTTGATGATTAATAGTATTATTTAAATTTTAATGACTATACTAGTATATTGAGTTTGAAGTAAAGCTCCAGTGTTAGTTTAACTTAATTTTCAAGGTTTAATGTGCTCTCATCTTAACATAATGTTATCCAAAGTTTGTTTTCTACACTAAGTATCAAGAAAAGTGTAAGTATACATAATATAGCATGTCATGAATTTATTCTAATCAGTTTTAATTTTTGTCTGCAGAGGGTCTGAAACCAGGCTAAACTTTTGATTTCCAAAACTCAGCCTTTTGGTTTAAGGTGGCCAAATGAGGATGCAGAGCCCAGCATTGTGAAACCACAGAAACACTAAAGAGCTGGGGCATGGATGTCTTTCACACCACTTCTAGACTCCTGAGAACAGTCTTCACATCCTCTGTAACCAGGCAATAAAGAGTTGGGAAGTCACATTTTACTTGCCAAGGCCCACATCCAACACTTGAGAGCCTGAAGGGGGTCCTGGATCAGGGTGGGGTTCC
>NW_005357346.1:2531898-2559087 GCF_000412655.1 Myotis brandtii | reverse complement strand
CCCTCCTGGGGGAGGGGTCTGGCCTGGATAAGGGGCTGGGGCAGTTTTCAGGCCGGCCACATCCCCATCGGAGTGTTGGGGGGCGGGGGTGTCTCTGCTGGGGGCAGGGCCAGCCTGGGCAAGGGGCTGAGGGCTGTTTGCAGGCCATCCACGCCTCCATGGGGTGGGGGTCTCTGCTGGGGGCCGGGCTGGCCTGGGCGAGGGGCTGATGGCCCTTTGCAGGCTGGCCACACCCCCATTGGGGTGAGGGTCTCCGCTGGGGATGGGGTGGGCCTGGGCAAGGGGCTGAGGGCCCTTTGCAGGCCATTCACGTCCCCATGGGGTGGGGGTCTCCGCTGGGGGCCAGGCTGGCCTGGGCGAGGGGCTGAGGGCCGTTGGCAGTCCATCCATGCCCCCATCGGGGTGGGGGTCCCTGCTGGGGAGCTGGCAGTGTGGGCAAGGGGCCTGGATTGGTTTGCAGGCCGGCCAAGCCCCCATGCTGATTTGTCCCTCCCGAACTTTTTTCTCCATTTCCTCATCAGCAGAGGCTGAGGTCCCAGGAAGCTGATGAAGCATAAGCGTCAGGGCCCTGCCAAGGCCAGCGAGGGTCCGAGGGTCCTTAGCACTGTGCTTACATGGTCTTGCGTGTTCGTTGCACCAGGTGCAGGGCTGGAGGTCTTCCTGCAATATGGAGCCAGAGAGTAGATTATGAAAAACGTCCAATAATTAGATATGTGAAACTGTTAGATATTGATGAAAACTAATCATCTGCTATCAAAATGAAGATTCTGTCCACAACTTGATACACTTGATCATGGAGCCTATAGAGTCGCAAAGGCACCGTGCTTGTTTGTTTATGGGAATCAAACCAGAATAGAATTAATCTGAATTCTGCTTTATGTATGGCACAGACTTACAGCTGTGCTACAGCTCATGTACCTGTGGATGAGGACATATTTATTTTGCATCCTTTCATTTAAAAATAATTTTGATCAACCGTGAAAGAGGAAAAGCTGAATTATCTTTCAGTTCTCTATGTATAAAAAAAGATACAAAATCATTACAAAGACATTTACACTTCCCTTCCCCCAAATAAAAAAAAGCAATATAGAGATATGTCAAACAGTTAATAAAACTAGAATGTTGTTTTTCTGAATTTTGAAATATTGGTGCTAATTGTCAAGTTATAAAATTTGTGATTTGTTATTCTAAATAAATATTCACATATGTAGTACCTAATTTTGTATTCTTTTTCTTAGTGGGCTGTCCAAATTGCCTATGCTTTAAGTCCCATAAAACCTAGTTTGCCCTGGCCAGTGGTTAAACATCTGCCAGCACACAGAAGGGTCTTGGATTCAATTCCCTGTCAAGGGCACGTGCCTGAGTTACCAATCAATGTGTGTTTTTCACATTGATGTTTCTCTTTCCCTCCCTTCTACTCTCTCTAAAAACAAAAACAAAAGCCTAGCTCTTTCCCTGCTCCATGTACAATGGAGAAGCTAAATTACATTGCTTTGAGAAGCTTTTATGGGCCAAGCCTGAAGTAGCCTTTCACACATTCTGAAACTACAATCAATGGGTCCCGGTTGCCTGTCACTACTTGAGCCAATTAAGCAGAGAGGGTTGAATCATATATGAGTGTTTATTCCAATAATGCCGACAGGATGGGAGAGCAGCTGGTCATCCATAAAAATCTGCTCTCCACCCCCCATAAGCCAGTTGCTTATATTGAGTAGGACAAAGATTGCATGGGGAAGTAGGCAAAAGGAATAAAAATGGGTATAATGGTTATAGATTACATGCAGTTTGGGCTGGGTGCCCCTCTGGGACTCCATTTGGACAACAAGGTGGTTCATCTTTCCATGATAACAGGCAGTTCTCAGATGAGAACGGGCCACATTCCAAAGTTGACTCCCAGGTCCAAGGTTGACCTCCAGGTGGTGATGGTGGTGTGTGGGAGGGGATGCTTACAACTCCCAGCCAGGTTAGAATGTGCTTTCTTTAATCAGAACAAAACAATCACTGTTAAGAGAGCATGATTAGTATTTCTTATAACTAATAGCTAATCTCCAATATTCTATTTCTGCCCCTAACACTCTTGGGAAAGCCTACCTCCTCCAGGAAGCCTTCCAGAGTGATTCAGAGAAGAGCTGAAAGCTCAGCTTTGTGTTCTCTGTCTGAAACACTTAGAGATAACCATACCCCTGCCCATCCCCTTTATGGTGACTACACACAGAGGCACTCAGTAAATATTTGATGAGTGAATGAGTGAAAGCATGAATTCCTAAGAAGTGTACTGATCACTTACTATGTGTCAGGCATATCTTGGGAAATACCAACTGAAATCAAGCCCTGGCCTCACAGAACTTACAATGTAATGTATGATACAGATTGATACATACATGCCCCTGTGTTCACTCATAGCTTCACTCTGTCCCTGACCTGTGTAAGTTGCAAGTTGGTGTCCATATGCATCCATCTGATGGTACATTTGTAAAATACCTACTGTGTGCCCAGAAGGTGGAGACCCAGAGATCAAAGACTTGGTTCCTGCACTTAAGGATTTCACAAACTATTGGAGACAGCAGAATGGCTGGGAGTGGGGACGGAGTGAACAGAAAACCACGCACATTTACATCACTGTGATGAGGATTTGGGGGGCCATTCTGAGCAGAAAAAGATCTGGCACTAAGAAGCAGTGCAGCTGGTGGGAAGAACCCTAGCTTTCAAGTTCAGCCTGGCCACTTGCTCGTAACCTGAGGCAAAACATAATGCATCTCACCTCATGGTCAAGATCAAATGAGATCATTGCAGGTGAAAGCATTTTGTAAATTGCAAAGGACCATTCAAATATTAATAAAGGATTTTTTTTTCTTTTCCTGTGTTGTCCCATTCCATCTTGTCTGCCACAGACAGAAAGAGATCCGACATTTTTTTTTCTTGCATCTGTAGTGAAAATTAGAGGAATTTTCTCGACAAAGCCATTTCTGTCCATATCAATCCTGTTGGGCAGGCTTCTTTGGGTAAAAGTTGTATTCCTCCCATCCCTTTTGCACTTGGGAGCAGTTTCATTGCCTAGTGACTCAATTTCTTTTCTACTAAGGAGAGGCTTAACCCCAACCGTATCTCCTCTGCTCTGTGCTCTGGGGCCTGGACGCTTAGTGAGAGCCGAACGGAGAGACCCACAGCCCCAAGGGTCTCTCTCTAAGCTGTTCGCCTCAGGACTCAGCTCCTAGTGGGAGGAACAGCTTGTTCCTGGAATGGAATTGTACGGGCACCAAGTCCTAGCCGGGAGGGGAGACTGGGCTGGAGAACCACCAGGTTTGACCACAGGCTTTGGGAACGCTGCCTTTGTTCCTAACTGGAATGCAATGCACCAGATGTGCTAGAAAATGCTGCGGTCTCTGTTGGCTTGTGAATGCCCTTCTCAGTAATATAAAACTCTTGGACATGTTGAGGAACTTGAAAAAATTATTTTCTCCTTGACTATGATAAAGTTATGATCCGTAGTCAATGATTTCACTTTTAGGTGAGCCCCCTACTCAATAGAGTATGCTAGCTTAATACTGCTGTAGGCTGTGGGAAGGGCACGAGGTGTCTGACCTGTGGGGTCAGACTGGACCTGGGTTCAGCAGCAGCCCCCTACTCAATAGAGTATGCTAGCTTAATACTGCAGTAGGCTGTGGGAAGGGCACAAGGTGTCTGACCAGACCTGGGTTCAGCAGCCTTAGGGTCTGGCTAGGAAAGAAGTCAGAGCAAGACCCAAACTGTAAGAGCACATTTACTTGGTAGCGTACAGAGGTAGAAGTAGTAATTCCTAGAAGAAATGGGCTGAGGAAACAAGTTGTAGAGGTAAAGGAAGGGCCCTAGGAGCTTGGGAGGGAGGAAGCTAAAGGAGGGGAAGGGAATGGGGAGGGGAAAAGGAAAGGTGGGCGTGCTCCCTGGAGGGAGAGTGCATTGGGCCCTCCATCCTAAGGGTTTAAGGGTGGAGATTTTAGGGGCGCTCCCAGGGAAAGATCTTACTAGAATATTCAGTAGTTTTCCAGGTGTGCCCTTTTAGGGTTGTGGTCTCCACTGAATGGCCAGCACCAGGGCATGGGGTCATTATTCAATGCAGCTGGCCCTGACCTCAGCCGTGGCTGGTTTTGCTCCTTAACTGGGCCTGGAGCTGAAATACAACTGAGGCCTCGCTATTATATCCAGGGAGGAAAGGTCAGGGGCCCAAACCTCATGCCCAGCCATCTGCTTAGGGAGGAAAAGTCACCCTGGGGGGTGAAGTCCCTCCCTACAAGTGATTGTCCATTGTTAGGCACCTGGGGTTTGCTGGCCTTCTGTACCTGGTCCATTATCCTTGCTCTGCTCATGTCTGCCTAACTGCTTATATCAATACAACATGTAATAATATTCACAAAAAAGAAACAACTCCCAATTTCCCCATTTAACAAATGATGCAAGGTGCTAAATTAATTTAAAATAACTGTAAAAATGATTTGCTGATGAATAAAATTTGAAATAACATATCATGTTTTGTTGGAAAGCCATATGAATATATTATCACAGACTGACATGTCACTACGTGTTGAATGATAGCATAAAAAAAAAATACATACACGTTTTTCATTAGCCACTCTTCAAATTCTTGAGATTTCCCCCAAGTTTTTTAAATATAAATTTTAGTGTTTTGTTTCTAAATGGCAGGAAAAGAGAAGGCTTTAGCTGGCTATTTGCGAGCATGTTTGAGAAAATAAAACATGTGGAGGTGGAGAGTATTTTAATCAAATGAGAAGTCAAATTAGATGTATTGTCACTATCAATTTTTAACATTACTTCAAGGTATTCAAGAATCTTGGTTGCAGACCTAGCCGGTTTGGCACAATGGATAGAGTGTTGGCCCATGGACTGAAGGGTTCCTAGTTCGATTCCAGTCAAGGGGATGTAGTACCTCAGTTGCAGGCTCAATCCCCGGCTCTGGTCCGGGCACGTGCAACCAATTGATGTCTCTCTCTCTCTCACATGGATGTTTCTCTCTTTCTGTCTCTCCCACTCTCTCTAAAAATCAATAGGAAAAAAATATCCTCAGATGAGGATTAACAACAACAACAAAAAAGAATCTTGTTTGCTGTTGAAAGAATTTAAATCAAATGAACACAACAAGGATCTGAGTGAGTAATTTACAGAGGAAGCCATTAACTCCTGCATATTTTTAAAAAATATTTTTAAATATATTTTACTGATTTTTCACAGAGAGGAAGGGAGAAGGATAGAGAGTTAGAAACATCGATCAGCTGCCTCCTGCACACTCCCTACTGGGGATATGCCCCCAACCAAGGTACATGCCCTTGACCGGAATCGAACCTGGGACCCTTCAGTCCGAAGGCCGACACTCTATCTGCTGAGCCAAACCAGTTAGGGCAACTTCCTGCTTATTAATACTAATGTTTCATAAGCGCTCTAAGTTTAAACAACACTTCATTATGGAATTAAATTAACACAGCATGATCAAAAGTAAAACAGATCACAACTTTCTTGTCAATAGCATAAAAAATTGGACTGATTAGATTCTTATTCAAAGAAATAAACTGCAGCCCTGGCTGGGTGGCTCAATTGGTTGGAGCGTTGTCCTGTGCACCAAAAGATTGCAGGTTCGATTCCTGGTCAGGGCTCATACCTGGGGGGTGCAATCGATGTTTCTCACATCTCTCTCTCTCTCTCTCTCTCTCTCTCTCTCTCTCTCTCTCTCTCTCATCAATGGGCATATCCTCGGGTGAGGATTAAAAAAACAATTGCAAAAATCATTTGTTGGGAATAGAGAAATTTGAATATGGACTGCGTATTAGATGATATTTAAGAAATCACTGTTAATTTTGTTGGGAGTAATGATATTGTAGTGACACAGATAAATTTCCTTATTCCTTTGCGGTGCATACTAAAGTTTTCAGGGGTGCAGGGTCATGCTGTCTGGGGTTTATTTGAAAATACTTCACAAAAAAGAAAGCAAATATGGTAAAATGTTAATAACTATTAAGCTCTGGTGATGGGAATATGAGAGCTCCTTACACTTTCCCTCTATTTTGCTGTTTGAAAATGTTTACAACAAAAACCCAAAGTGAAATAAAATGTAACCGCTGAGTGGCCCAACCCCACTGGCTCCCTCTAGTGGCCAGTGCTGGTGAGTTGCAAGCAAACGGATAATCCTGGAAGTCTCTGAGCAACCCCAACCCTTCAACAGCCAACAGCTGCCATCACACACTCACTAGGAGCTTCTCCATCTGTTTTGTTCTTTTATATGTTACGGAGTTTTTAAACTAGAAGTTGAGGCGGACATCATCACTCCCTTTAACAACCTGAATCTCACAGAGTTGATTCCCGATTGGGATTCGCTGCAGCAGGACAGCCTGAGGCTGGTGGGTTCCGTCTGTTTTACTGAGGTGGATGGTCAGTTACCTCAACTTAAAAAGCAACACAACACTGAGGGCTTCGGGTCTCCCTTTCCTTTGGGGAGAATAGGCGCATGTGGGGGGTGGGGAGGAAACATTAGACGTTCTCTTAACTGGCCTCTTGGACCCCCACCGGGTGGGCCCTGACACTCCATTTCCTCCTGCTGACCCACATGCAGGGCACCCAGGAAGGTCCAGGCTGGTAGATCCTTTTCTAATTCTCTTCCACAACTTCTGCCCCTACCAACTGAGTTATCTGCTTACCACGGTTCTCTTCTGTTTTTTCCAAAACTTGTTTGGGCCAGTTCTTACTGTTATAATTAAAGACACACAACCCAATGCAACTACGTGTAGCACTCCCATCAGACAACCCACACGTGTCTCACACACACAAGTGAACACAGCTGGGACCTACATTAAAAATTGGGCAGTTAAATGAGCCATAGTTTGTCTTAAAATATCTAAGACGTTTAAGATGTATATTTTTATTGCAGTCATTCTTAACTTTTACCAGTTATGTGAACGAGAAAATCAACTCCATCTTGATAGTGTTGGGTGAGAGGTTTTTCACCATCCTATGATTCTCTGTCCAGATTTGAGTGAAAATAAGTTTTTTTCCCACTGAGCTTTGTGAGGGAATATGTGGATTTTTCCCTGCTGACTTATCTTCCCCTGGCATTTTATTTACATTGAGATTCACCTGCATAGGGCCCTTGGTGGTCCGGAGCTGCCTCTTGCTTCAACAGTGTTTGGATGGAACAGAACCAGGGACACCCCTTCTCCCAGCCTCCGGCCACCCTCCAGCGTCTTATCCAGTCACCACGGTCAGCACCATCTCCGAGACCAGCCAACACACCGGTTTTTTTCTACCTTAACTCCTTATGCCGAACAACCACGAGCTCCCAAATTCGTCAGAATTTTTCCACCGAGGTGGAGGCTGCGGTCAACCGCCTGGCCCCCTGCACCCCCTGCCGCTGCGGCCGCCCACACCTACCTCTCTCTGGGCGAGATGGCGGAGAAGCAGCAGGAGGGTTCAAAGTGTCTCTTTAAGTTGCAAACCCAGCTCGGTGGCCGCACTCTCCCCCAGGACGCGCTGAGGCCTCCCCAGATGAGTGGGCAGAACTCAGGGCGCCAGGGAGGCCGCCCTGGCCTTGGGGAGGAACCTGACCAGGCCCCTGTGGACCTGCAGGCCCTGGTTCTGCCCCCACAGACGCTCAGCTCTGATTCCTGCAGAGCCACTTCCGGGTGAGGAGGTGAAGCTCATCAAGAAGATGGGCCACACCTGGCTCCCTCCGCAGGCTGCGGCCCCAGTCTGGGCGGGCGAGCGGCTCTAGGAAAGGCTCCGCCTCTAGCACCACTAGGAGCCTGTGGAGCCTGGAGGCCTGTGAGGGGCCCCTCTGCCTCCCCTGGTGCCTGAGCCTCTCCCCGAAACTACTAGCCATTCCTTTAACTGCCCTGAAGCCCTCTCCCAGGCATTGGACCAAATGGAACAGTAAAGCTTTTTTGCAGCAAAAGAAAAGATTCACTTACATTTTCTCTCTTTTTTTAAAGAAATCTTTCATTTATTTATTTTTGTTGTTGTTAATCCTCACCAGAGGATATTTTTCCATTCATTTTTTAGAAAGAGTGGAAGGGACTGGGAGGGGGAGAGAGAGAGAGAGAGAGAGAGAGATCGATTGGTTCCTGCACACGCCCCGACCAGGGCCAGGGATGAGCTTGCAACCGAGGTACTTGCTTCACCTGCGTTTTCTGAGTGCCTGGATAATTGGGGGCAGACACTTCCCCCCCACACACACACACACACCCCACTTCAGCCCAGAGTGTGTGGGGACTCACTATGGATGAGTCCCACACTGGAGACTCCGCATGCCCATCATCAAGCTCTGACCCGTAGGGAGGCTCTCCTGCAGCATTTCAGGTGCCTCGAGGTCACTGAGGGGCGTGGGCTCCAGAGGAGGCCGAAGGGCAGGCGTGGCCAGACTCAGAAGGGGCCCTGGCGGCAGAGACCCGGACTCTCCAAAGCATCCAGTGGGTAGCTGAGCCTCTAGGACAGCGGTTCTCAACCTGTGGGTCGCGACCCCTTTGGGGGTCGAACAACCCTTTCACAGGGGTCGCCTAAGACCATCGGAAAACACATACATAATTACATATTGTTTTTGTGATTAATCACTATGCTTTAATTATGTTCAATTTGTAACAATGAAAATACATCCTGCATATCAGATGTTTACGATTCATAACAATAGCAAAATTACAGTTATGAAGTAGCAACGAAAATAATTTTATGGTTGGGGGTCACCACAACATGAGGGACTGTATTAAAGGGTCGAGGCATTAGGAAGGTTGAGAACCACTGCTCTAGGAGGAGCTGCTGGGGACTGGCCACCTCCCAGGAGATGACACCCTGGGGTGGGGTGACGGCAGCCGACCTCTGCCCCAGCTCTTTTCTCGGAGAGCAGCTTAGCCCCCCAGGCCAAGGCCAAGGTAAGACAGAAGCCAGACCACAGGCAGGTGCAGACATAGTCCTCGGACCTGTCCCATCATAGCCCAGGACTCAAGGACTCAGGGACAGAGACAGTGTACAGGGACAATCTCACCACCCACAGGGATCCGTTTAAATGTGGGAGAAGTGTGGCCTTCTCTGAGCCCCGGTGTCCTCACTCAGAAGTCAGGCGAGTGGACCCGGTGACCTCTCTGGCCGCTTCCGGCTCTGCTCGCCCATGAGGCTGGGGCCCACCTGCAGTGGCAGACCCGCCAGTCACCAGCAGGGAATGGACACCACCCAACAGGCCCCGAGTCGTTACCCAGGGAGATGGGGTGAAGGGACAACCCTGGAGTCGGGGTGAGGACTCAGGTCTTGGCAAAAAGTCACGCCAATTCTTCCTCTTCCGGAGAGAAGCAGAAGGTGGGGCCCTGGTCTGTCTGCCGAGACCCAGGGGACCGAGGGGGCCCAGCGGCAGCTCCAAGCCCTGACCCTGGGAGGGCTGGGTGGGCAAGGGGCTTGCTCCATCTGACAGGGGTGCCTTGGGATGGGGCCGCCCGTGGCCGCGTGGCAGGAGGTTCCAGGACCTGGGATGGTCACAGGCCTTTCATGCCCCCAACCCACAGGTAGCTTTGCCCCTGGGCAGGAGCAGGGGGTCAGTCCTCCTGGGGCGCCCTGAACTCGGGCATGCTCCAGGTCCGGGGCGGGGGCCGTGCATCCCGCTCCACGTCCTCCGAGATGGTGGGGATGTCGCTGGCGAAGGGAGCGATGCGCGTGCGGGTCTTGAAGGTGGCCAGCGCCAGGCCATGGGGCCGCAGGCTCCACTGCCGGGTCAGCCTTCGGGCCTCCTCCTCCTGCTTCGTCTGCTCCAGCACCTCCTGCAGCACCGAGAGAAAGAGCCGAGACACCTCCCGCACCTCGGGCTCCTGCTCCGCCAGCAGCTGCCGGAACCTGCAGGGAGGGGCGGTCACCTGGTGGTGGCACCTGGCCTCAGGGGCTTCCGTGTGCACCCCCTAAGGTCAAGTCCCAAGTCCCCCACTTCTCCTGAAGTAACTCAGCGTCACCCCACCTCCTTGTTGCCCCAGCCCATCCCTAGTTCGAATCCCAGCTCTGCCACTTGTGGCCTCCATGAGCCTCAGCTTCCCCGTCTGTAAAGTGGGGTCACAGCCACTTTTTTGGGGTGTAATGAGCTAACATGGAAAATCCTGACACTGGCCCCGGTGATCCACATCGGTGTCGTGAGGGGAGCCCACTGCTTTCACCTCCCAGGATATGAGGCTTTCTGGCTCCCCGCCTCCCTCCATTCTCCACTCTCCGCCCACTGGCCGGAGTGGTCTCTCTGAAGTGTGTGTCCGGTTCGGCCACTGCCCTGAAGTTTTCCTTCCGCCGCTCCCATGGCTGTTGGCCCATGCACACCGGGTCCCCCGCTCTGTCCCCGTCTGTGCTCCAGCCGGGAGTCTCACATGGGCCCCCAGCCCCGGGTTCTCTGGCTCCCTGCTGGTTCCTCTGCCTAAAAGGTCTCTGCTGGGTCTCAAGAATGAATGGTAGTTACCATGGCGTTTACTACATGGGTTCTTCCACCATATGAGTCAGGACTGCTCCAAGCTCTCAGCAGGGACGGGAGGCAGCCAATGTGACAAGACCATCACCATAGGTATGTCCCCAGGCTCCCCGTCATGTATGAGGTGTGCTTTGCCAGGTTAGATTCCCTCATCAGCACCAGCCCCCCAAGACTGACCCCTGCCCCTGTCCCCAGGGTGCTCCTGGAAATAGATACATTCGGGGGAGAGGGCCCCCATGGTACAGAAAAGTGGAGAGGGTAAGATTCTCAGCCCGGAGGAAGAAGTGGGAGGGAGTGACAAAGACAACAAAATCCAGAGGCGTGTAGACAGAACTGGAGAAGAGTTTTTAAGGGGCATTTCAGAGAAAAAGGTGTACAATAGATACACTCGTTAAAGATGGGTGAGAGAAGCCCGGCCAGTGCGGCTCAGTGGTTGAGCATCGACCTATGAACCAGGAGGTCATGGTTCGATTCCCAGTCAGGGCACATGCCCAGGTTGCAGGCTCAATCCCCAGTGTGGGGCATGCAGGAGGCAGCCGATCAATGATTCTCTCTCATCATTGATGTTTCTCTCTCTCCCTTTCCCTTCCTCTCTGAAACCAGTAAGAAAAATAATATTTTAAAAATAAAAGATGGGTGAGAGGAGATTCTGGGGATCTCAGGGGGTGGATTTTAAGATGTTTTATGTGGATCTGTATCTCTTTACTAGTGTTTGAGAAATGCAGATAAAGAAACCGAGTTACTTTTGAAATTGGACTAATGCTTCTTTGACTTCAACAGGAATCCATCTGATGCTGGACTATGTAGGTCATGGTTTTGTTAAGGTTACACTTATATTCAAGAATATTGTTGTACCCAAGCTCTTAATGTTCCGTGCCCTAGGGCTCTGCAACCCCTTACTTATACATACACACACACACCCTTTAGGCACGCTAGTTTGAAATAGGATAACTGTTATTTGGGAAAATCTCTCTAAGAAGGTAGCGTGGAAGATGAACTAATGGAGAAGGACCCAGCTTGTCAAAATCCAGGATAATGACCATCAGGACAGGGATCACACACACACACACACACACTCACACACACACACCCCCCTTAGGCACGCTAGTTTGAAATAGGATGTTATTTGGGAAAACCTCTCTAAGAAGGTAGCGTGGAAGATGAACTAAGGGAGAAGGACCCAACTTGTTAAAATCCAGGATAATAACTATCAGGACAGGGAGATCAGAAAGTTCAAAGGCCTGGGGTTCTCTCCTATCAAAACCCATGAGCCTGGACCCAGGAGCCACCCTGCCTCCCTCTGAGCCCCTAGCGTGGCCTGATGTTCCAGGGCCTCTTCCAGATTCCTCCTCCTGCCTTGCTCCTTCTAACAGACGATGGGTCATCCAGGCCCCCTGGCCCCAGTCCTGGTAACCCCAGGCCCTGCCACAGCAGCCACCCTCCCTGGAGCCTGCAGCCCAACAGCTGGGCCCCATGCCAGGGCCAGGCTTACCTGAGGATGGCGGGCCCACAGTAGGACGGGGGGATCTTGGCGCAGACATCCTCTAGTTGCAGCCGCTCACCAGGGCTGAGGTCGTAGGTGGCCCGGGGCGGGCTGGCCAGCCAGCTGTAGTCCACTCCGGTGCAGATCTTCCTGCCCGCACTGCTGCGCTCCCGCTGCTGCCTCTCGGCCTCGTGCATCTGCCCCGCCAGCTCCATCATGAGTGTCTCCAGCACCATCTCAGCCGGGCTCCGGGACGACAGTCGGGGCAGGGCCTCGTTCCACCGGAGCCACGGGATGAGGGACATGGCCCCCTGACCCTGCTGAGACAGGGCAGAGTGCCTGTGTCTTCCTTGGGCCCCTCTGCCGGTTAGGGTGGGAAGAGCAAGGAGGAGGGAGGAGAGCTGGGATCCCAGTAAGAAGATCTACTCCGTCCTCACGGCTGAGTGGCCTCGAGTAAGTCGCTTAACCCCTCTGAGCAATCATTTCTAATTCTGTAAGACAAGATGGGGCTGTTGTGAGCACCGGTTGTGAATAAACTTGGGATGTTCTAAGCACCCCATAAAAGTGAGATACATCCATGGTTATAGTAATCCCTAAAACATCCAGATGATTGAGCCCAGAGAGACTGCCTCCTGAATCCCTGCTGACGCCAAACAAAGAAGGAAACCTACTGTGGATGTCTGAGCACAATCTTATCCCTATGATTGAAGGGCGAAAATTCACACACACAATACAGATGCTTACATACTATGTCAACCCAACAGGAAAATACCCTAAATTTCTAAATGTCCCAGCCTGTGGCTGAAGGACGCTTAGAATAGTATGGGCTTGACATCATCCTGCAAAAGACACAACTTACCTTCCATTTATTTATTCATTTACCCCTCATTCGTTCATTCAGTCATTCATTTGGGAGCACTAATCCAGCACCGTGTGCACATCTGTGCAGGACCACAAGTGGGAAAGCCTGTCAGGGGCCCTGCTCTCCAGTGACACAGGGCGTGATGAGTAAGAACCATCACATCAGTGGAAAGAAGTCGACGCGGCTGGTGAAGCACAGAGTGGGTACTGTGGGGGGAGGGAAGGAGTGAGTCAGATGATGAAAGGGACCACAGAAGGCTTTGTGGATGAGAGCGGTGAAGGGTGAGTGCGGCCTCAGACACATGGACTGAGGGAGAAGGTTCCCGGGTGGAGGGCCCCAACCTGGTCTGCAAGGAGCATCAGGTGTGAAGGCAGGGCCCTAACCCCGTGGTCGGCAAACTGCGGCTCGAGAGCCACACGCGGCTCTTTGGCCCCTTGAGTGTGGCTCTTCCTAAGCCTTAGGAGTACCCTAATTAAGTTAATAACAATGTACCTACCTGTATAGTTTAAGTTTAAAAAATTTGGCTCTCAAAAGAAATTTCAATCTTTGTACTGTTGATATTTGGCTCTGTTGACTAATGAGTTTGCCGGCCACTGCCCTAACCCATCAGCATATTCCCACAGTCCTGCTCAATATGGGTTTGGTGACTGACTGACTAGGTGAATGAATGAATGGGTGAATGAATGAATGGGTGAATGGGTGGATGAGCTGCCCTTTCAGGCATGCCCCGGTGCCTGTCAGGGTTTGTGCCCGACAGCAGTGAAGGTAAGTGCCACTCCTGGACTAAAATCTGAGTGGATCTCTGAGGTGCCCCAGCTCCCCTTTCGGTGCCTTTTCCCCTCCAGGGGGCTCCCCTTTTTCTGAACCATTTGTCCTCTTCCTGCCCAGACTCCCCTGGTGCGGAGTAAGGAGATTCCATGAGCTCAGTCTCTACAGCTTGGCCGTGAGGCCTGTGTCACCTCCTGAGGACACACAGGCTTTAGGCAGCCCTCCCACCTCTCTGCACCCACAATGCTCAGCCCACAGACATGAGTTGTTCATGCTGGAGAATCAGACACACATGGGAACATGATTACGGGGTAGAAGTCGCCTTCTGGAGTGGCACAAATCAAATTGTCTCCTTACCCATGGAGACTTCAACAGCCAGTTCCCTTAGCAATCATCAAAATTAGGAAATCTAAAAACTGTTCCCCTCCACGCAGCCTGAGCCTATCACCCGAGGGGGCCTCAGATTCCACCCTGAGTCCTCCCTGGGAGGCGGGAGGGAAAGACCGACCGTCAGACCCTCCTCTTGGGGTCCAGGCAGTTAGGGCCTCCTCTGCTCAGTCCTTAGCCACTCGGTGTGTTCAGAATACCGAGGCTGGGCAGGAGCATGGGGAAGGGGGGCGATGGGGTGGGCCGTGGGCCGTCCTGAGCACCAGGGGCCTCTGCCGAAGGCCAAGGGATTCGATTGCTTCAGGCAGAGGGAGGCCTTGTATGACATACTACCCTTCCTGGAGCGCCAGTGTTTTAAAGTACATGGGTCAGCCAGAGTATGGAAGCAGGAACAGGCTGTTGAACCTCAGAGGGAAGGCCGGGGAGGGTGGGTGGGAAGAGGTCAACCAATGAACTTGTATGCATGTATGCATCACCTGTGGACACAGGCCATGGGGTGGTGAGGGCCTGGCGGTGAGGGGAGGGGGAGTGAGAGAGTGGGCTGGAAGAGGTTAATGGGGGGGAAAGGAAGACCTATGTAATACTTTCAACAATAAAGATTTTTTAAAAATTAAAGTAAATAAAAAATGATGAGTATTTCAATGCCAAATAAATAAATAAATAAATAAATACAGTACTTGGATCAGGTTGATGCCTAGCACCAAAAGGTGTCATTTTGAGGGTTCATTCACCCCACTGAAGGGTACTCCAAATACGCATGGGTCAACAGTGCCCGCAGGGACTAGGGACTATGCTGGGCCATTCCACAGCTCCGTGCCTTCATCGGTGTCCCTCCCTCTGCCTAGACACTTATGAAATAAAATAGGCATGTCTTTCTTCCTTGTCAATATACCTTTATAGCACCTTGGAGGGTCAGGTTTGAACTGAGGATGTTTGGCCTCCTTAGAGTTCTTCGCTGGCACGTGGCAGTGTGGGCTGAGCCAGCTCCCGGCCCTCAGCCTGCCCCCCTCCCCTTCTCACACCCCGAGGGGCGTTGCAAACATGCATGAGACCCCCCAGCCTTCACGTCCAAGCCTCACCCACGACCCTACCAACAGCTGCCCCTTTGATCCCCTCAGGCTGGTCCACACTGGTGATACCACCCTCGGGGACTGGGCCTGCGGAGGACACCTGCTCAGGCTCAGGAAGTGGGCAGGCGACTGGGAAGGGATTTCGGATCTCAGTACCTAAGGCCTGATCTAGAGGGGAAGTGACCCCAGGATGAACACATCTCCTTAACCTCCCGGACTCCTCACCTCAGGTGTGGCTGAGCCAGAAGAAAGCCAGAGTGTAGGCCGGGGAGGGGCCCTCCTCCCAGGGTCAGGCTTGTGCCCATGAGATAGATGCTCAACCCACATCTTCAGACGGCAGGGACTGGGTGGGTGACCCCACACGAGTCCTGGGCTTGGTGAGTGCTTAGCTTCTCTGGCCCAGGTGGTGGGGTCTCAGGGGGACAGGGGCGTGTTCTGAATTTTTTCCTTCCCCAACCCCCATGCTCTCTGCCTCCAACCCTGGCCGGAGCTGGAGGCTTGGACAGAGACAGGGTTTCTGTCCGGCTATTTCTGTCTCTGGTGCCAGCTGTTCTCCCTGGAGGCTCTTTGGCAGGTCTGATTAAGTTCTTAAGGGCAAAGGAGGGAGGCAGGTGGAGGGAGGGAGAGCAGCCAAGAGAGGCGGGCCGGCCAGACAGCCACAGGTTTATCCCAGGGTCTCCCCAAAACCTGACCCACAGCTGAGACCCCATGTGAGTTTGAGCTATGACTGAGTGTCTAGGGAAGAAAGTGATGGCAGGTGTGGTCTGATCAAGACACCCAGAGGTGCCCTAACTGGTTTGGCTCAGTGGATAGAGCATCAGCCTGCGGACTGAAAGGTCCCAGGTTCGATTCCGGTCAAAGGCATGTACCTTGGTTGCGGGCACATTCCCAGTAGGAGGTGTGCAGGAGGCAGCTGATCGATGTTTCTCTCTCATTGATGTTTCTAACTCTCTATCCCTCCCCCTTCCTCTCTGTAAAAAATCAATAAAATATATTTTAAAAAAAAAACACACTCAGAGGTTCGTCAGAAGAGCAGGGTGGTCTTTGCTGAGTGCTCTTGCACAACTGGGATTCTACCCACCCCCCTTGTTCTGGATTAACCCCGTGGCAGAGCCAAACTCCCCAGTGTTCGCTTCAAGGCCCCTCACTCCTGCTCCCCCCGGCCCTGGTAGCATGCACCGTGGTGACTCCGGAACCTTCCCGGGAGGAATGCCTGCTTCCCATTCAGTCAACAGCACCGACAATCTGCCTCTGATGCAGGAACATTGATTGAATCCTTGTTTAAGAAAAAGTTAGGACATTTTGGGAAATTTGAATATGAGCTTGGGGCTAGGGAATGAGTATTGATTTTCTTAGGCATAAAAATGGTATTAGGGTTATAGGGGAATAATGATAAGTAGCCGACGTGTTCATGGCTGAAGTATCATAATGTCTGCAATGTCCCACATTCAAATCCTTCAGAGAATGTTACATGTATATGCACACATGCACAGGGCAATGTGGCAAAATGCTAACAATTGTTTTATCTAGGGGGGGATTTGTGGGTGTTTATTGCACTATTCTTCCAAATTTTCTACATTTTCATATTCATAATTGAACATTATTTTTTTAAATATATTTTTATTGATTTCAGAGAGGAAGGGAGAGGGAGAGAGGGATAGAAACATCAATGATGAGCGAGAATCATTGATCGGCTGCCTCCTGCACGCCCCCTACTGGGGATCAAGCCGGCAACCTAGGCATGCGCTCCTGACCAGAATCGATCCTGGGACCCTTCAGTCTGCAGGCCAACACTCTATCCACTGAGCCAAACCAGCTAGAGCTGAACATAATTTAAAAGTTGGAAAACGTCTAGCTCAAAACTCACTCTTTGTAGGAAGCCTTCTCAATTCACTCTGTCTGGGGGCTTGACTTGCTCCTCAGCACCCCTTCCCGTGGTTTCTGTCACATCCATTTAGGGCGCTGTGGCATTTCTCACAGTCGGGTGTGGGTGTCGAGGGAACAAACCATGGTGTCTACTGGGCGGGTCTGGGCTCTGGAGCCTGAAGCCCAGGCCTGAGTTCTGACCCACTCATGACTCCGCAGACACAGGTGGGAGTGTGCGGTGTGCCTGTCACCATGCTCGGCGCTGGGCTCCCTGCAGGAGCCTACATTCATGAGAGCAATGGACACAAGCAGACAAGCCATGGCAGCACTGCTGAGGGGCATGCCCAGGGGTGCAGCCCCTCTGTCTGCAGGGCCACAGCTGTGAACCGGCTACAATACCAACGAAGGGCGTGCCCACTCTGGCCTGGTTGATGGCCAGCTCGGATGAGGAGGCAGTTTTGGGGGGAAAGTGCAGGCTTTAGCAGAGGGAACCTAAGTTCAACGCCCACAGCCCTCCCTCCCTGCCATATGCTGCCTGTGTCCAAATCACCTTCGTTGCTCCATGCCTCAGTTTCCCGGTCTGTAAGATGAGGTGATAAGGGTAGTAATGTCCGTGTAAGTGCTAACTAAACCAACAAGGTCTGTGACTGTCCCTCAGTGTTGTGTCCTGGGGCCCACAGGGATAATTCAGCAGTCAATGAACTCACAATGGGGGAAAACCATCTTTGCTTCCACTAACTGGAACTGGAGTGTAGTATTGCCGCCAGTTATGAGCATGTTCCCAGACCTCAGCAGTAGCATCACTCCTGTGACTGTATCCCCAGCAGAGACCACAGGTATAAATAACACGGCAATGCTGTCACTCTTGAAATATCACGTCAGCTCATCACTACTGCGAAACCATGGTATTTGTTAGAGTAGACCTGCCACTAGATTTTATTATTTTACATGTGGATGGAAGGGGAAGTACATATATTACTGTATCTCAAATTGTTTTTTTAAAAAAATAGATCCCTATCCCTAGCCCGGTTGGTGTAGCTCAGTGGTTGAGTGTCGACCTATGAACCAGGAGGTCAGTGTTCAATTCCCCGTCGGGGTACATGCTGGGGTTGTGGACTTGATCCCCAGTAGGAGGTGTGCAGGAGGCAGTTGATGAATGATTCTCATCACTGATGTTTCTATCTCCCCTTTTCCCTTCCTCTCTGAAATCAGTAAAAATACATTTTAAAAAATAGGTTGGTAGCTGTATTTTAATGCAGCTGGTTTCTTTTGTCATCTTATAAACTTAATTTTATGCCGTTAGAAACATTTTGCTGAAAATGTGTCCACAGGCTTCCTTCCGAAGGGGTCTATAGCACAAAAGGTAAGGGGCCCCCTGCTTTGGCGCAAGCTTGACCCCAATCCTGTGCCTGGCCTTGCCCAACCCTGGCTTCTGGGGGAGCTGAGCCCCCTGCCCCCCATGAAGGGAAGGCTCGGAATGAAGCCTCAGTTTACCCAGCACCAGTAGAAAAGCCCTCACCTGTTCAGTCTCTGCCCTTTGGCATCACTCGCCCATACCCTTTCTCTTCCATTCTCTGCTCTTCCCCCTCCTCCTCCCTCTCCCCCTCATTACCCCTTCCACCCCCACCCTCTCCGGGCCTTCCCTTCAGTCTATTTTTAAACATCCCTGAGGATCATGTCTTTTCGGTGACTCCCTGGGCGAACCTACACCAGCTGTGGCTCGTTAGATACACCCAAAAACCACCTCCATGACTCAAGGGCCAAAGGAGCCTGGTTCCAGCAGTGAGCAGTGAGAAGGGGACCAGGGACAGGGACCAGGGCGGTTGGCGGGAACAATGTGGGTTGTACCTCAGAGCTGGAAGCTAGGCTCCGACGCCCTTGCAGGAGGAGTACTGAGGCCAACGGCCCCGGCCAGCGAAGGAAGGACAGTGCAGTTCCTGCCAGGAAGCTGTTTTCTTGCTACAAGGGGAACCCCACCCAGACTCCCCCTCTGACGCTGGGCTCTAACAGCTGAGCTGGGCAGCTGCAGGCCAGGGTGAGGGGCTGCCCTGCACGGTCCCCAGGACCCTGAGCCCCTGGGCCAGGCTGTCCCAGGCTCCTGCTGCCTACTGAGCAGGACCAAGGTCCAAGGCCAATTTCACAGACTGCAAACTGACCTTACTTTTGTTTGGCATCACAGAAAAATAATAAACGTCATTCACCAAGCCGGGTGTGACCCCGCCTGACCTGTGGGCCTCTGCCCACCTGACAAACACCTGCTCACCTTTCAGGACGCACCTGGGAGGTCAGCAGCAACCCCTGCAGCCTGCCCCTCGCTGCCCCACACCGAGGCAGAACGGCATGCCTGCCGCTGCCTGGCACCACGGCCTATCAGCATGGCATCCGAAGCAGACAGGTTCCTCTCTTCATTGTTTTCCTCTCTCCCCACCCGGCTCCAAGCTATGTGAGGGCAAGAGCTGAATTTGTTGGGTCTGCTGGCCTGCACAGGCACTTGCTTAGTGGGTCCTGAACGAATAAATGAACTAATGAATGAATGGCATTCTTCCTCATTCTGAGGCTGAGGTGCAACCAGGAGAGGGTAGCTCAGGTCCTAGAGACAGACCACAGCTGGAAGGGGCTGATCCCATAGTCACAGCTCAGACTTTCCCTCCCAAGCTTGACCCCCTCCCCAGAGTGCAGCCAGCCGCCTTGGCCAGGCTCCCTCTCCTGGGTGGGCTCCTGGGGACTCACATTCAGCTCCGTGGAGGGGGCTGAGGCTCACACACCATCCATGTGTCCTGGTCCCAAGACTCTGCACCATGTGCTTCGTAGGCGCTCAAGTCACAGCTCTCGAGTGGATGAGAGAATCTCTGATGTGGCTCTTCCCCTGCCTGCGTCCTCCCCATGGAAGCAGGAGAGAAAATGCTGGTTCCAGAGCCAACAGAAGCTATGGCTTCCCCAGGGTTTATGAAGCCAGGACAGGCCACGGCCCGAGGATGCTGCAGAGCCCACTCTGCTGGAACAGCGGAGGGTTGACGGGCCTCCCTCTGGCCATCTGGGCCCTGGACTCAGACGCCTTATGAGCCTGCAACAGCCTGGGGCCACCCCTCCCAGGTCCAGGCTGGCGGGGCCTCCGCTGTAACTTCTTAGGGCGCAGGAGCCACTGTCTCCTGGGGAGATGCCCTCTTACCTGGCTTTCTGGGCTCAGCCTCTGCGGAGGTGAAGGGTCCAGCAGGGGTCCTGCTTTCTGCTTCCCAGGCTGGGAGGAGAGAGTCTGGCTCTTTTCAGGGAAAAGCAGAAAGTTGGGCAGCCAAAGGAGGGAACCTACATCTTAAGCATCTCCCTCCTCTTTCTCCCTGTGGCTGGCTGCCGTCTCTTTCTGGCTCTCAGAAGTTGTGCTGAAAGAAAGCAACGCTGACCAGAGGAGGCAGCGAGCCTGGTGTCCCAGGAGTGTGTGTGCTGGTGTCTCAGGAGGCCGGAACCAGAGCTCCTCTGATGAAGGGGCGGGGCCAGCTCCTGATCCGTGGTTGCCGTGGAGACCCACCTAAGCCTCTTTCACCTGGAGCTGTATTATCTGCAGAGGGAGCTGCCTGGCCTGACGCAGACACCTGAGAAGCCCCAGGTGGTGAGAGCGGCCTGGACCAGGTGGCATTCTGGGCCCCTTCCTCCCCCAGTCACACTCTGGGTGCCACACACTGGGGAGCAAGACCTCGCTCATCGCACCCTCTGCAGAGCCCTGGGGGACCCTCTGTGGGTGGGTGTTTCCAGCTGGTTTGTGGATGGGTCCTAGCTGGAGGTCACCTCTTCCCACCTCCTCCCCCCACCAGGAGAGGGATGGGTGCTTCTAGTGGCCTGAACAGGTGTGTCTTCACCCTTGCCTCACACACCCTTGTCTGTCCTCCTCTTTGCTAATGGAAATTCTCTGCTTCCCTCAAGGCAAGCTCAAGTGCAGAAAGCTCTGCCTCGCTGGAGCTGGAGGAGGGGTGAGCCTGGGGAAGAATCCAGGGAGAAGAGGGAGCGTGGACCGCGGTTCCTGGCTGAGGTGCTGGAGGTGACTGTGGAACTGGCAGGGGCCCAGGTTGCTGCCGGGCATCCCACACTCACCGGGCCGCCTGCCTGACTCTGGGCTCTGCACACAGCTCACTTGCAGACGGTTCTGGCCACGGCCACCAGTGAGCCAGGCTGCAACTCACAGACATTCGGAGGCACCGAAACGGGGGCCTGCTGCCCGGTGAGAGGCACCGGGGTACTGTGCTGGCCACTGAGCTGCCTTATAGTAGCTCCGAGGTCAGTGGTTCTCCACCTTAATGTAAATATCTGATATGCAGGATGGTCTTAGGCGACCCCTGTGAAAGGGTCATTCGACCACCAAAGGGGTCGCGACCCACAGGTTGAGAACCACTGTCCTAGGTGATGCTGTACCAGGTACCAGGTGAGGGAGTGACTTCTGGGCACATCGAGTCCTGTGCGTGGAAAATAAAGCAGCAACATCGCCAAGAAGAAATTGAACTGGGCCTGCTGAGCTGGCTCGGCTTGCCCACCTGCCTGCCTGTATGTTTGATTGTTTCCCTGGGTGATAAGCCGCTTGGTGCTTGCTCTGTGGCTGGTCCCATTAGATTAGCTGCCTTCCTGCCTCATCTGTCTTCTCCAGCAGGGGTGTGGAGTCAGGAGCCGGGCCATACACTTCTCCTGACCCGTTCACAGCACCACAGTCACAAGGATTGGTTCCCAAGTGGCTTCCACCCCAGGGCCAGCTAAGGCCGGAGCGACTTGGAACAGACAACTATGAGTCCTCGCCTCTGAGCATCTCATCACCATCCTGGCCCTTCCCTGAGGGCAGAAATTCCAAGGCACTTCCATGCTGGTGGGGAGGGAGCAGCAGGACTCGGAGGCCCTTTGGGAAAGTTGCTCGAAGTGACAAGGAGAAGGGGCCAGTGACCACGTCTGTCACACCTCCTGCAGGCAGCACCGCTGTGTGGAGCACGTTTCTGTGCAGACATAATGCTGGGAGCTGGCTGGGGAGGGGTGGTGTCATGCTCCTCCACTGCCCCCACTTCCCAGCCAAACTTGCAGGAGAGTAGACGTCAGGGAGCGTGTTAGAGTTCAGAGCTAAAGGCTGTGCGATCTTGGGTCTACTACTGACCATTCTGTTTGATTGAAAAAGTTCATCCCCTTCTACAGCCATGCATCACCTCACCCTCAAACACCCACACAGCTAATGAGACCTGACGGGTCAATCATTCTGAGCCAGCAAAAAGGTTCCATTGCAACCATGTGCCAAGGCGAGATGTGAGCTTCAGATCCTGGCCTGTGACTCTGGGGAACACGCACACAGGTGACCCGGTTTGGCATCCTCCTCCCGACACCATGGGCCGCCTCCCTGCCCTTTTCCAAATGATGCCTGTGACCAGGAGAGGGGTCCATGCCCACCCTCCATCCCGCCCCTCCCCTGCCTGCTGCCCTGATACCATACTTCAAAGAGAGCTTGCTGTTTGTGTTGATTGCTAATTTATTTTGATTCACCGGCCTGCAGCGGCTTTGCGATTATCCATGCTGAGTGTGAGCTGGTACTGGAGAGAGAAGGTGGTGGTTATTTTTCTCCCGTTTGGCATCAGTGGAAGTTGCTGAAGCGTAAATATGCAGCAACCATTCACGCGGAGGAGCACCGCAGGGCCCATGACACCGCCTCACGGATGGAGTTTGATTAATAAATTGGAGATGTGAATTATGAAGCTGCTCGGGGTAGAGCTGGATTGAAAACGGTGGGGACCTAACCCTGTGTTTCCCCTAGAAGCAATGGTTCAGTCTTTGCTAATTCCGTGTTTGCACAACTTTTAGAACATGGCTGCAGATAATGAGAATCAGCCGTGCCCAGAATTCTCTGCTGGCCCCTGAGACTCCTACCTGTTTATGCAGAAGTCAGGTGCCATGCCTGAGAGGGTACCTAAGAGGCTGCTCAGACCGCTCAGCCGTGTTCCTCCTGCCTGCCCTCAGTCCCCGGGGCCACCGAGCTGGTAAACATGGCAACAAGAGTCACCTGCCCTCATTGCCTGGCACCGTCCTGAACTCAAACATCTCTCCCTCCTCAGCCAAACAGACGCTGAGACATTCAAGCTCTGGGCTCCCGCTGCAGACCTATCACTTGCAGAGCCGCTCTGTCCCCAAGGATTTGCTGAGGTCTCACTGCACAGATGCCCTCGCGTGGCTTATCCACATCCACGCCTCTAGGGTCCTGAAATTGGTACCAATTACACTTGTTCAGAATCCACTTTCCTCCAGAAACTGCCTGATCAATAGTAGGCACTACAATACCTTGGTTAATGAAATGATTCATACCTATGTTAAAAATACACACAACAAAATAACAAATTAAATTTTTTTAAATGGATGATAAGTAAACCCTTGGCTAGGTAGCTCAGTTTGTTAGAGTATCATCCTGACAGGCCAAATTTGTGGGTTCGATCCCGGGTCAGGGTACACACAAGAATCAAAACCAACGAATGAATAAATAAAAATACATACAAATCGGTGTGCCTCTCTCTCTCTCTCTCTCTCAAATATATTTTTTAATGGATGCTACGGACCAGACTGTGGTCTTAAAATGCCATTTATCCTCAGAATCAATGAGGGCTTCTTGGAGGAGGGGCTGATCCAGGTCTGGGCATGTGCAAGATGAACCTAGAACTTACGTTAAACCAGCGAAGATGGCTGGGGCCTATTGGTCGGACGGCGATGTTGAATCCGTGGTGAATCGGTGCTGGTTTGGTGAGGTCTGCAGCCAGGCTGACCTGCGGGGAGCCTCTCGATAATGTGGGCACCCGCCAGGAGCTGAGGGGGCCTCAGCCAGCAAGAAGCCAGGGCCTCAGTTCCATAACCTCAAAGAAGTGAATTCTGCCAGCAGCTGGAGCGAGCCTGCAGGCAAGTCTTCCCTAAGACGAGCTTCCCGATGACAACACATCACAGCTGACGCCTGGGTGGCAGCCTTGAAATCCCAAGCAGAGGACCCAGCGAAACTGTCCAGGCTCCTGACCTGCAGACCCTGAGAGGCAGCAAACGCGCACTGTTTGGAGCTGCGGAGTCTGTGCTGCTATTGTTACACTGCAATAGGACACTGATACAGCTGGGGACTTCCACGCCAGGCCCCGGCCACAGGGTAGGGAAGGCACTACGCCCCTCCCCTCACCCCACTCCCATCCCAGCTGAGCAGACACTGAGGGCCATGGCCCAGGTCCAGTGACGGGGAGGGGATGAGAAGAGGCTCATGCCTTAGGTCCCCTGTCCCCACGAGGCTGCCCCACCTGCCACACAGCCTTCCCAGACACAAAGGCAGAGGCATAACTGTTCCTCACGGGGCAGGAAGAAGCCGGGGGCTGCCTGGAGATTAGCCATCAGGCCAGACCAGGGCAGAGAGTACATCTGGGACCTTCTTCAAGGCAAAGGTAGGTCCTGCCCGAGATAGGTAGCAGGGTGGGAGTTTCAGGAGGGTGACCGTGAGTTACTCTGACCACGACCTTGGGCCAGCAGGGCCTGCAGGACGGCCTTCATCAGTGGTTCGCAAACCTGAGCAAGCATCAGAACTCCTTGGAAGGCTTGTTAAAATCACAGATGGCTGGGCCCACCCCCAGTAAGTCTGATTCTGTAAGTCTGATTGGGAGTTGGTCCAGCCCAGTGCTCTGTTACTGTGAGCAGCGGTGACCTCTTGTGGTGAGAAGAGGAATGAACCTTGGGCCTCCTGTGAGCCTGGGCCTTGGAGGTGCCCACCGGTCCAGAAGGATGCCAAGGCAGCACCGCCCAGACAGAATGGATAGGCTCTGTCCTTGCCCCTGAGTGCGCAGGCACCTCCGTGCCTCATTTTACCCTAGAAACAGGGAAACCTAATCTTGTTTCCTAGAATTTCGAGCTTCTTTTCAGAATACTTTCATCTTCATTTAAATATATATTATTTAAATATATTAAATAAATATATATATTATTGATTTCAGAGAGGAAGGGAGAGAGAGAGAGAGATAGGAACATCAATGATGAGAGAGTCATTGGTCAGCTGCCTCCTGCATGCCCCATACCAAGGATGAAACCCACCGCCCCCCTAGGCATGTGCCCTTGGCCAAAATCAAACCATGACCTCCTGGTTCATAGGTCGACACTCAACCACTGAGTCATGCTGGCAGGGTTTATCCTCATTTTTATGAATAAGTTTCTGTCCTGGTCTTTTCATCCCCAAAAGGCGAGGTCCTGGGAACCAACGCCCTGAAGTCTCAGCCTCAGATGGGACTCTGCCAAGTCAGGAGACCGGCTTCTTGCTCGGGGGCCTCACTTAACTGCTCTCAACCCAAAGGGGCATTTGGTAACCTGAACGATGGCCCCTGGTAGCTGGCATCAGTCCTCGGCAGGATTTCCCGACTAATGCAGCAATGATTTGTGAACCTGGGCGGCGCCAGCCCTCGGTTCCTCACGCTGACTTGGTAGACCAGCCGGGCACTGTGGGGACGTGGAGGGACGCTGGGCCTGTGTCTGAGGCCCAGGTCAGATCCCCTGCTCTGCTTCTGAGCTATGAGACCTCTAGAACCTCATCTCCGCTCTCTGAGCTTGTTCATCTGGAAAACAGGGGGTCTGAAATCAGTCATTTATGCAAAGTAACCACCAGGTTAATGCAGATGGTGGGGCACCAATTCTGGGTGACTCAGAAGGGAGCAGGGGTACAGGCTGCCCTCCGCAGGGCTCCGTTTCTCTGCACTGTACTCAGCTGGGGCGCTCCCCCAGCCCCCCTCCTCACCCTGGGGACCAGGTCACCATGCTCACCCGCCAGCATCCTTTGCATCCACCCAACCTCCCACACCTGCTGCTGCTGGGCGCCCTGCCGCTCATAGTCAGCAGGGGGTGTCCTGGGGCCGGCGAGGGGTGGTGTGACAGTGAGCAAGGAGGTGGCACCTTCCCACAGACCCTCCCCGCTGAGGTGACCAGGCCAGCTCCATGTTATCCCCAACACCCCACCCCCTGCCCTGGACAGGCCCGATTTCACAAAGTAGCCTGTGAGGTTACCCAGGGAACCAAGGTCAAGCGGTAGGGAAGGTCAGCCTCTTGCCCAGCCTTGTCCAGTGGAACTCTCTGGAATGTTGGAACTATCCTATACCTGTGCTGTTCAATACAGTAGCTATTGAGCACTCCAAATGCAAAGTAGAAATTTTTTATTTCATTTTTATGAATTTAAATCTCTAAATAGCCACATGTGGTTAGTAGTTCTAGTCAGGCCCATCACTCCTTCACCAGCCCCTGCCCCCAATTTGTTCTGGAAGAGATCAGATAATTACTTGACAATGAAAGCATATAACGAATACAATGTGAAACCTTTGTCCCCTCCTCCACCAGGTTCAGCACCTCAAGCCAAAGGAGCTGGTAGGTTTCAGAGGGGCCACTGCTTAGGTTAAAGCCCTCTTGGGTGTCAGGAGAGCTCCCCGATTCTGCTGTGGGGGTCATAAGACCACCAATGGAGATGCTCACGAATTCCAGTGCCTCCCACCTCCAAATCCCAAGGAATGTTACTTTCTCTGATTCCTGGAAGTCATGAAGTGGAGGAGGGCAGTGTCATTTAATCGGGCACCTCTCAGCAGGTCAAAGGTCACTGCCCGTGTGCACCAGGTTTCACTTTAACTACAGAGGAGGATCTGATGTGACCACACTGAGCAGGCTGACCCCGGTGCTGTCCCTGCTTTGAGGGGCGGGGAGTGAAGTGGACCCCCAGGTGCTGTGGTCCCAGAGATGAGGCTATAACAGTAACCTGAAATAGCAGGCCAGAGCGAGCAGGGTGCAGATCTGACCCCTTGATCCCCGCACCTTCCCCCAGCCTGACCCTCTGAACCCCAAGGAGTGGCTGAGGGGGTGCAGGGGGGCGAAAGGGTCAGGCAGTGGGCATCAGTGAAGGAACTGGGGCCATCGTGCTGGGAGCAAAGGGTTCTGAGCCCAGTTGGTTACTGCATTCCAACGTGATGGCATCTCACTGCTCGGTGCCGCATCTCTGTTCCCCAGCTGAAAATGACACTGATAGCAGCCCTCTGAGCTGCCTCCAAGTGTTGCTATAGAGTTCACATCAGATAACACCATGTCCATTCACTAATCCATTCATTCATTAATGTTCACTGAGAACTTGCCTGGAACAGGACCATCGGCTTCTCGGTGGCAGCAGGAAGACCAAGGACCCCTGTGGGAGCCCGCCCATGGCATCGTAGATACCAGACACCGGCGATTTTCACGCAGGCTTTGCAGCAGCCTTTCTTAAACTGTGAGCAGAGGCCCACCTCAGGAAGAAGGAGGAGGAGGA
>NW_005357346.1:2526976-2531801 GCF_000412655.1 Myotis brandtii | reverse complement strand
GAGGGAGGGGCAGGAGGAGGGGGAATGGAACTGGAGAGTGTAAGGGAGAGGTGTGCCGCAGGGGAGCAGGGAGGAGGAAGAGGCCGAGAGGGAGGAGGAGGCTGGCTCACCCAGGTGGCCTCACTGCCCTGTGAGCTCACTGCCTGCTGCTGGTCCAGACAGTGCCAGCCAGTTTCTCCCGGAAGCTCCTGGGGAATTGCCCAGCAGGGTGTGACTTGATAGCCCCATATCTGCCTGGCCGGCTCCTGGGCCTCTCAGCGCTGGCTTCTCAGGTTCCAGCCTCCATCGCCTCTCACTTCCTCACTCCTGGCCTCACTGTCACTTTCTCCCTTACCGCCTCCCTCCCCACCTCAGTGAAGCGGGTTTAGAAATGGAGTCGCCTGTAGAAAACCCACCTAAGAGGCCCCTGTAGGAACCAGCCTTGCTCCTCATTTTGGGCCAGGCTTCCTGGGGCCTTTCCCGCTGAGAGATTTGGCCCAGAGGGCCTGTGCCAGCCTTGCCTGGTGGTGCCTTCCACTCAGCTGAGGGGCTCAGCCAGGGCAGGAAGGTGGGGTTTGCTCATCAGTGCAGGCATTGTGCTGGGACTCCTGGATGCAGTGGGGGGTGGACCAGGCTACGTGGTCAAACGAGCTGGCACTGCATGGCCGTGTGGCCCAGTGGCTGAGTGTTGACCCATGAACCAAAAGGTCTCCAGGTCGATTCCCGGTCAGGGCACATGCCCTGGTTGCGGCTCAATCCCCTGTAGGGGGCGTGCAGGAGGCAGCCGATCAATGATTCTCTCTCATCGGTTTTTTGGGCCAGGCTTCCTGGGGCCTTTCCCGCTGAGAGATTTGGCCCAGAGGGCCTGTGCCAGCCTTGCCTGGTGGTGCCTTCCACTCAGCTGAGGGGCTCAGCCAGGGCAGGAAGGTGGGGTTTGCTCATCAGTGCAGGCATTGTGCTGGGACTCCTGGATGCAGTGGGGGGTGGACCAGGCTACGTGGTCAAACGAGCTGGCACTGCATGGCCGTGTGGCCCAGTGGCTGAGTGTTGACCCATGAACCAAAAGGTCTCCAGGTCGATTCCCGGTCAGGGCACATGCCCTGGTTGCAGCTCAATCCCCTGTAGGGGGCGTGCAGGAGGCAGCCGATCAATGATTCTCTCTCATCAGTTTTTCTATCTCTCTATCCCTCTCCCTTCCTCTCTCTTTAAAAAAAAAGAAAAATCAATAAACATATATTTAAAAAAAATAAATAAAAATGAGCTGGGACCACAGAAGGCAGAGGTAACAGAAGAGTCGAGAGAAGCAAAGATGGGTGGGCAAGCCCAGGTACAGAGATGGTGTGCATACGGTCTCTGATGGAAGCTGGCACATCAGCCTGAGGCTCCAAAGTCAAGGCTCAATCTTGTCTTGTTACATTTCTCCCGCCAGGCCGGGAGCTTCCCCAACACAGCCGTGTTTCCTCTTCATCTTACACCCTCTACACGCCTGGTAAGTTGGATCCTTCCATCTTGATCAGCACTCCCTGAGCACCTGGGGCCCGGGGGCCAGGCCTGCTGGGAGGGGAGCAGAGCTCCAGGTGCTCCCAGGCATCCTGAGCAGCCCGCTTAGCCAGTCTGGGCCCAGTCCTACCAGTTGTGAAGCTCGGCCTCCTGGGCATACAGTGCTTGGAGAAGCTCAAGAGCCGTTTCCATGCAACCAGGTGAACACTCTTCCCCTCCCGTCACCTTCTGGGACATGCAGGGCCCCAGAATCCCTCTCTCTGGATGTTCAGATGAGCCAGCTGGTTCCAGGTGGAGACCTACCAGGGACTGAGCCCCTACTGTGGGCAGAGCTGGGTGCTCAGCGTGTGGTGGTCACTTTCTGTTCTGCCTGCTCATCATTCCTTCCCCCTTATTCTGGCCCACCTACCTGTAGTCTGTAAGATTCCCGGGGGTCCCATCACCGGAAGTGAGCACCTGGCCCAGGCCTGGCCAGTAAGAGATTCACCCCACCCCCCACCCCCACCCCTGGCCACAGCAATCAGTGGAGGAATCTGCGTCGAGACTTTTGCTGGAACAAGTGGGGGGATAAAGCTCTCTCTGGTAGAACATATGAACCTGAGCCCGCTGGTGGGCATCCTGCCACCACGGGAGGAGAGCCAAGGCAGGGAACAGAGAAAGATGCCCTCAAGTCCTGAGGACATCCCTCGAGTTCTGGGAGCTCCCAGGCCTGGAATTGTCAAGCTACGGAAACAACTACATTTCCTTTCTTGCCTAAATTAATTGGAGTTGCATTTTCTGTCCCTTGGAACTGAAAGAGTGCTGACTGCCATGGGGTGCAGGGGCGAAATGAAGAGAGGAAGTGCAATGGGTTTTACCTTCAGAAAGGTCCCAGGCTGAGGGAAAATATGGTTTCATTATTGAGTGTCTGATCTTCCATTTTTTAAAACGTGTGTGTGTGTGTGTGTGTGTGTGTGTGGCATATCCATTCAGAAAAGTTCTTATACTTTTTATTTCTCTACCAAGTAGTAGATATTCCAAATGGGAAATTTACCAAAAAAGAAAAAGGAAGGAGGTTTATTTGGATCCCACTATCTACTGTTGTTCTTGTTCAGTGTGTTTAAAAACGACAGTAGGGTCACACTGTGTTAGTCTTTCTCCCCACTTGTACATGGTGACCTTCTTTGGGAACATTTAAAGGAAACCACTAAGAGATAAGGTTCGTGGCAGGACAAAGGTCACATGCATCTCACCACTAGCTTCCCGTCTTGTTTCAGAAAGAGGCCCAGGAGGCCACCTGTGGACAAAAAGGAGGTGATTTCCCCCCGTCTTGCTCACGTGGGTAGGTGGTGCCAGTCACGGAGTCAGGAAATGCTGTGAGAGAACCAGGCTGAGGAGACGATGAAGTGCTCAGTCTTAGACACACTGAGCTGGAGGAACCTTTCAGACATCCAGACAGAGATGGGAAGGAGGCAGTTGGCTGTCTCAGTCAGGAGCTCGGAGGTCATATGCGTGTGTCACTTGCAAATTGTGTGCACGGACCCACGGCGACCAGCTGGTGTGGGTTCTGATTTCAGCTCACTGCTCTTCAGCGACAAGTCACCGCCCTTTCTGGGACTCGGGGTCCTCGAGTGTTCAATGAGGGGTCGGCCAGAGCTCCATCCAGCTCTAACATTCCCGGTATCTGTGAGCATGAGGATAAAGCCCCCAAAACCAGGAGAAAAATCTTCCAATTTGGGGAGTGTCCTGGCTCTGTTAGACTGGCCATGGGGTGTTCTTACTGGGACCCTGGCTGTCCCTTTCCTGGGCAAACCATAGACCATCCTAAGCATCCAAGAGTCCTGTTCTTAGGTGGGAGACCTAGGCCCCTCATCCTTGTTTGAATGGAAGAATGAACTACATAAGCTGCTGTGGCACAGGTGAGGCAGATTGTCTGAGGAAGGTCAAGGTCAAAGGTGTGAACTGTGGAACAGACCCTCCAGGCCACTCCCCAAGGTTTTCTAATCCTTCCTTGCCCCCAGCCTGCTCTCTCCTGAACTTTCTGCTCTCTGCACTCTTCCCGAAAATGTGTCGCTGGCTTTCCATGTCCTGTTTGCTTATTTCACAAATGACCCAGTTCCTGATGACGTCCCAGGTTCTAGTGAACTTTTCTGGCTGGAGCAGCACGCCCATGGAATAGTGTCTTTCTGGAACTGTCTGACACCCAGCTCCCTGGCCAAGAGCTAAGAACCATGTTTATTATGTGCTAGACACGGGACATATAAGATAAACAAAACCCAATCTGAACCCTGGAGAACCTTCCTCCCAATGGTTTTGAAGAGCGAGCGGGTCTATTTCCCCCTAGAGCAGGGGTGGGCAAACTTTTTGACTCGAGGGCCACAATGGGTTCTTAAACTGGACCGGAGGGCCGGAACAAACGCATGGATGGAGTGTTTGTGTGAACTAATATAAATTCAAAGTAAACATCATTACATAAAAGGGTATGGTTTTTTTTTTTTTTTAGTTTTATTCATTTCGATCCGGCCCTCGGGCCGTAGTTTGCCCACGGCTGCCCTAGAGTCATTACCAGTGTCTACTCCATAGTAAAGCCGCTTTTCTGCTCAGTCTCTCAGCCTCTGAGTTTGTCCCAAAGACATTGGTAACTGGTGGTTATCACTTACTGAGGGCTTATTGTATACCAGTCTTATGTCAAGCATGTCACAATTTTCATCTCATTTAATCTTCAAAACAACCTGTGAAGTAGGTTCTGTTTCTCCCACTTTACTCTTTTTTTTTCTTTTTTTCCTCACCTGAGGATATATTTTCATTGATTTTGAGAGAGGGGGGGGGGGGGGGGGGGGGGGGGAGAGAAGCATTGATCAGTAGGCACCCCGCCTGGGGATCAAACCCACAACCTAGGTATATGCCCTGACCGGGAATTGAAACTGCAACCTTTTGGTGCGTGGGACGATGCTCCAACCAACGGAGCCACCGGCCAGGGCTCTCTCACTTTACTCTCGAGGACCTAAAAGGGATGAAATCACATGACTGAGTTCAAACAGGGGGATTCAAACCCAGGTTTGGTCTGACTTAAAAATGCCAGGCTCTACCCACTCTACTCTGCCACCTTTGTCAGTATGGCTGGGTGTTTCCTGCCTGAAAACTTGGTGTTAGCCATAGGAATGCAGGAACCTTGTCTTATTCAGCCCTTATCCCCAAGCACCTAGACCTAGAACAAGGCCTGGCAAATATTTGCTGAATCAACTTGAATGAATGAAACACTTTGAACCCTTCCCTCCCCACCCACTATTACCAACCACAGCTTTGAAAACAATCAACTGCAATGTGTTAAGTACTTAAAAACATAATTGGAGTGAATTTCTAACTG
>NW_005357346.1:2516605-2526955 GCF_000412655.1 Myotis brandtii | reverse complement strand
GTCACATATTACACTGTAGATGTTTTTATTTATTTTTTAAAAAATATTTTTATTGACGTCAGAGAGGAAGGGAGAGGGAGAGAGAACTAGAAACATCAATGATGAGAGAGAATCATTGATCAGCTGCCTCCTGCCTGCCCCCCTACTGGGAATCAAGCCTGCAACCCAGGCATGTGCCCCTGACCAGAATCAAACCTGGGACCCTTCAGTCCTCAGGCCGACGCTCTATCCACTGAGCCAAATTGGCTAAGGCAAAGAGTAGTTTATTACGCCCTTGGTAAATGGACTTGCATTTCTCAGTTAGGTTTGAATTTGAATTTCTTTCTTTTATACCAAGTATCCTAGTTCTGTGCCAAACTTCTTATTTGCCAGTAACCTTGAATAAAGGCAAAAGGTTTTTTTTACAGCAAACAATGAAGCAACACTTTTGAGAAGAAAAGGATAAATTAAAGCAAAGTTCTTTATTTTCTACACGTGCTCCTCGGTTGAGAACTTTTGGTGTTGGTACGGCTGTATTTAAAGTCTCCACTGCCCTTCAGGTCAAAGCCCACCCTCCTTCATACACACCAGCCCCTCCCTGTCCACCCTCCAGCCATAGGGACCACGCCAGGCTGTCTCTAGCCTCAGGTCTTGTCTTTGCAGTTTTCTCAGCTTGAATCTCCTTTCCCTTCCTCTTTGCCTGATTAAATTTTATTCATCCTTCAAATTCTAGGAAGTCTTCCGTGCGGCCACTCCCCACCCCCCTCCCCACCATCTGGGCTCAGTGCTTCTCTTCTGTCATTCCTGTGACACCAGTCACATAACAGCAGGTTTTTCTTATCTGCATCCCACATGCTGCCTACCCAGACACTCTAGGTCTTCTAGTGACCCCAGCAATGAGCACAGAGCCTGGTCCAAGGGAGGGAGCATCAAATAGCCTTGTGGTCGACTGCTTTACCACCTTATCAGACAGTTGTAGAACCACTTACTGAGTAACCTGGATGCCAGGCCTCTGATGCGCCTCATTCCAGTGACTCCGGCAGCGGAGACTAGATCATTCCTGCTGTAAAGAGAAGGGAGCTGGACTCGGATGCCTTCAGTAACTTGTCAAAGGACACATTCAGAAAGGGGCGGAGCTAACTGTGAGCTCAGGCCTTCAGGACCCTGACTGCCTGGCTTCACGTCACCCAAATCTCTGTCAGCTCCAAATTCCAAACACAAAAGAAATGTGCCGATCAGCTGTGAGATCTCAGATAGGTCACTTGACCCCACTTGGTCAAGATTTCCCAAGTGTAACACAGCGAGGGTGGGCCCCCTGACCCCAGGGTGCACTGTGGCATAGTGCTGGTGGGACTGCAAAGGTTAGGAAGAGATGGAGCTTCGCCTGAAGGCAGACAGCCGGGAGCAGAGGCCTAGCTGGAATCTAGCAGGTTTCTGACCTGCGGACGTGCACAGAGCCTCGCCAGCATCTGCAGATCCCATGCACGCCTCCCAGCCCCTGGGAGTGTGCCTGCAGCAGGTGCCTGCTCCAGAAGGTGTGTGTGCAAAGAGCTCCTGGGCCTGCCCCGCCTGAGAGTGTGCCAGGCAGCCAGGTTGTTTACTGGCTCTGGAAATTGTTTCCCGCCTCTTCTCCGCCGGCCTCTCCCCAGGAGACATGAACTGCTCCTGGGAGTTGAATGGACAGCCCTGGTGCAGGCTGGCCATTCCTGCATCTGGGGCCCTCGAGGCCACACCGTGTGCCCAGCCTTCCCCGCCCAGCAGGCTCCCTCCTGCTGCCCTCCCGCCACCCCATGGCCCATCTGCCTCTCAGGCAGTGGATCCATGTTTCCAGGAGCCCAAGGCAGAACCGAGTGAGCCTGTCAACAGCAGCGGTGGGGAGGCTGTGCTCTCAGTGGGGGAGGAAGTGCCTGGAAAGGTTAACAGGGCTATGGGGTCATACTTATATGTTCATGATAAAAAAAAAATCACATAGATGACAAGAGAGTGAGCAAAGAAAACAGAAAGAAACTATGCAAAGAGGTGGACCCCCCAATACAGGGTGAGGGTGAAATCTCTCCAGGTTCCCGATTCCTGCCCCAGGGCATTCTGGGATTAGCCACCCTTGACCAGCCAGGGATTGGCACCCCAGGCCCACCAGGAGCCCCCGTAGGACCCCTGCTCCTTTTGATCTTGAGTCCAGCCAGCCATTGTGGATGCACAAGGGAGGGACAAAGGGCCCTGTCCCTGAGGGCCCCCTCCCTGGTGCCCCAGCCCCCGCTTCCCCCTTTGTAAACGCTGTGGCTAAAACAGGGCCACTGGAAAAGAAAGGTGTTTGATGCCAAAGCCTGCTTTGCAGCAGGAAACAGGACCCCACGTTTTCAGGAAGAGGCGCCTCATCTGGCTTCCTTCCTTCCAGCCTGGTCTAGAAAAAGCTGGGAGCCAGAAAGCTTCTCATACCCAGGCCCCTGTACCCCACCCTCATCCTCCGAGCAGGCTCCCCTTCTCCCTCACACCCTCCCCTCCCCTTGGCTTCCTCACCGTGGGGGCCCATCTCCTGCTCAGACTCCAGGCACGTGGTCCTCACCTCTGCAGTCCCAACCCAGGGCTGAGTATGTGTATTGGGGGGAGGGGGATGGCAGCACCTCAGAGAAGAAGGGAGAGGAAAGAATGGGGCCTGGGGACTCTCCCTGGGCTGTACTCTAGACATTACATGAAAAGCATGCAAATGCTGTGCAAAAATAGCATGCAAATTAGCACATCTTTCACCTATTTATCCTCTGGGTCCCGCCCCACCAGGGTCCCATGATCCTTAGCGAAGACAGGGAGGTTTGTTAAATTCTCCCCCATCTAACAGCCTGGGGGGTGGGGAGAGGGCTTTATTCTGCCTTCCCTCTCCCTCTCCCTCCCTCCTTCCTCATTCCCACCCACCTTGCCCACTGCCTGACCTTTGGGAGTTTGAGAAACCCCCTTGTGTGTTTGTAGCTTTGGCTGTGGCACCTTCAGGAGGGGCCTCTTCCTGGGTTCAGACCTGAAAGAGTGGTGGGGAGGAGCAGAATAGGGGAGCCTTGCGTGTGATTCTTGCAAGCTTTAGACCCCTGGGCACTTCGGGAAAGTGCAAAGACTCTCCAGGCAGTGGATGTTATTTTACCTTCAGGGAGGGAGGCCCTGGAGGCCAGAGAACGGGATTCATGATACAGAAGCAGAGTGGACTGTGATATAGTAATCACTGCACAATTTATATGTATATCAACACATCACATGGTACCCCTTAAATATATACATTTTTATTTGTCAAGAAGGAGGAGGAGGAGGAGGAGGAGGAGGAGGAGGCGGAGGAGGAGGAGGAAGGGAGGGTGGATATCAGCCCTGAGATAATCAGCCAAGTTTAGAATGTAGCATTTGGAGAGTTAGATGGAGAGTCTCCTGTACACTGGTTCTTTCCTTGAGCTGCCTTGGGCCCTGCTCCCATAGGGAGCCGTCTCAGGCCACCCAGGAGGGACGGAAACGGAGCTCTGTCACCTGTTCTCACAGTGACAGGCTGGGTGCCCTGCCCCATGCCTGTTCCATGGCTGCCTCCCCTCCCGCCCCCGGCAGTGCAAGCTCATCAGGGTCCTGCCTCCTCCCCAGCCCCTTCCCTGAACTGGAAGGAAGGCCCTCTGCTGCCCTGAGGTTGGGCCAGACGTAACTGGGCCTGCCCACAGCTCTGGGGTAGGGAGGAAGCCTCGAGACCCTTTAGCCTGGCTCGCCTGGGATAGGAAATGCATGAGCCAGTGTCCAAGGTTAAAAAGCCACTTGGGGTGGGTCTCCAGGGTGGTCAGAGGTCTTCCAGAGGGAGGGATCACCGAGAATGTCGGACCTGGAACCTTGGGAAAGGGTCCCTGCCCTGCCCACTGCAGAGTCCGGAGGAGCAGTGAGTGGACCCAGGTCTCCCCTAACTAAATTTGAACTTGTGGCTTCCACCCTAGCCACGCCTTCTTCAGGGCCTGGCCTCCGGGAGTGGAGACAAGCGACTCAGGACATCATTCCTGTGACACCAAGTAGAACTCTATCCCCACACCCCCAAGGGAGGGATTCTCTATTCCTTCCAAAGACTTAAAGGAACAGTGACTCTGCAGCCCACTTTGGTGCCCACTCTTCAATTTATGTCCCTATAGGCCTTTCAGCTGCAGTCTGAGGCCCTTTCTTCTATTTGTTCTCAGGAAAGAGTCTGAAACAGGTCTTGATAGAGTCAGCCGGATGGTCTCCCCATCCCACATCTCTGCCTCCCTGCACCTGACCTCAGGGGTCCCAGGGAACCTAGGCCTCCCTGCACCTGACCACCCCTCACTCCTGGAGAATGAGCGACATTTGTTAATGTCATTGTGTGCCTTACCTGATTCACCCGCAGAGCATCATGGGAGGGTGTGGGCTTACAGGCAGGGAAGCTAAGGCTCGGGAAGCTTCCACCATCTCGCTCGAGGCCTCGCTGTGAGTACGGGAGAGCCAGGACTGGGATCCAGGTTTGACTTCCCCTAATGACCACTCTGGACTCCCTTTTACTTCATTCTCCCCAGGCTCCTAGGCCATGGCGGCAGAGGTGAGCCCACCAACGAAGGGCTATGTGGACCTTTTTTTTTTTTTAACTTTGGCAACATCGATCACATCACATCAGTGGCAACAATAGGGCAAGTGTCCCTGGAAGCCGGTTCTTAAAGTTAACTAGGGCAATCCTCCCTGCTGGTCAGTCCTCTTCACAATCCCTCCCTGTCTGGTTCCTGCTTCCTCTCCTAGGAGTCCTACCTCTCTCCTCTCCCTGGGTGCTTGGCCCATCTCCTCAAAGCAGCTATTAATTCTGATAGAAGGGAGGGAGGAGGGAGCTGAGCAGAGAACTGAGGAACAGGGAACAAGACCAAATTCTTCTGTGGTAGGAGATTTCCATCCAGAATTTCATTCAAGAATAAATAGCGCCACCCACCTTTTATTTGTGGTGAGATTGGTGATGTCACCCTGGCACTAGTCCAAGCCACTAGGGCAGTGGTTCTCAACCTTCTGGCCCTTTAAATACAGTTCCTCATGTTGTGACTCAACCATAAAATTATTTTCGTTGCTACTTCATAACTGTAATGTTGCTACTGTTATGAATCGTAATGTAAATATCTGATATGCAGGATGGTCTTAGGCAACCCCTGTGAAAGGGTCGTTCGACCGCCAAAGGGGTCGCGACCCACAGGTTGAGAACCGCTGCACTAGGGCATCGTGTAACAGCTCTCAGAGCACCTGGACTGTCTCATGGGCCAACTGTGGAGAAGCCCTACCCAACAGACACCCCCCCCCCTCTACCCAGCCTTCCACCCCCACACCCCTTGGCTCCACGAGGAGTCTTTGATTCCCTATGGACCCCTGAGAGCTTCACCAGGACATGGAGATCCTGGCTCTGCTCCCCAGGGTTTCAGTCCAATCTCGTGGGAAATGGCCAGGGAACTTGGAGGAGGATAAGGCAGCATACTCCTGACTTTAAAAGCACTCCAATCTCTCAGATATTGCTGCTGGAAGGATGAATTCATAACACCTAGGAAACTTTTTGGCAAATCTGCTAAAGCTAAAAATAATCCTACCTAGCAAGTCCACTTCTTATGAATAATCAATAGGAATTAGTGCTTCTGCTCACCGAAAGACATGTACAAGAGTGTTCATTGTAGTTTTATTCATAGTAGCTCCAAACTGGAAATAACCTCAATGCCCATCAATGGGAGAATGGATAAATGAATTGATATATGTATATGCTACATAGTAGTGAAGAAGAATGAACTGCTACGTAGAGCAGCAATCACGAACTTCACAGACATATTGTTGAGCAAAAGAAGCCAGACACAAAAGAGTATTCAAGATATGACTCCATTTCTATGAAGGTCAAGAACAGGCAAACTAAAATACAGCAGCACCTCTGCCTGGGGCAAGGCTACTTCCTGGGAGAGTGCATGAGAAAGGCCCCGGGGTGCGGGCAATGGTATATGCTTTTCTGGCTGGAGGTTTCACCTGTAGATACATTTGTGACATGTAAATTTCCATCTGGCTGTACCCTTGAGATTTTTAAACTTTATTATGTAAGTTATATTCACTGCCCCCCCCCACACACACACACAAACAACCTCCAAAAAGAAGGCAACAAAATATTAGATGGTTTTGTGGTTTTGTTTGCTTTTTGTTTCTGGTTATTTTGCTGCTGGGAAAAAGGAGTGGCTGACTCAAGCCGAGCCCAAGTCCGTATTATTATTATACACAAACACTATTTCCTCACATATGGCCCAGGTAATAGCTGTTGCCCAGGGTCTCAGCCAACTCAGAGACTGACTTCCTGTGAGTTTTTGAAGGCGTGCATGTTTGTGTATGTGTGTTATGTTGTGTTCAATTCGGCGGTAAACTGCCAGAGGGCAGGGATTGTGTGTGTGAAATTCCCCTTAACACTCTGTACCACCTACAGGGAGATTTCTTTCAACAAAATGTATGGTGTGCCTACTATGTGCCACACACTACTCTGGGGCCCAGGGATATAGCAATAAAACACGCAAAAAAGCCCCCAGCTCTGGTGATATCAATAAAGGCTCATAGACAATGGAGAGAAGACGTAGGCAAGATCTCGGGTAGACCCTCCATCCTCTGTGCTTCCTTCTCTAATGAAGATCCCTGAGCTGCTCCTCTGTGGGCTGGAAAGGAGGGCGGGTGTGCACCAGCAGGTCTGCTCCCACAGTTACGTTACCAGCCATGCTTGCAAGTGGCTAAACATGGTTTTAGCTCAGATCGCATCTCCCCAGAGCAGGCAGGGACAATTCCTAAGATGTCAGGTCATGAGGAAGGCAAGGGAGCTGGAAGGTTCATGAGCTACAGAACGGACACATTTTGTTTGACTCCTGGTCCTATCACCTCTTCTCTGTGTCGCTTACACCTCTGAACCTCCTTTTTTTCCGTTGGTAAGTGGGATGGTCATACCCATCTCAAAGGGCTGTTTCTATGGATTGAGTGAGAGAGGTCAGGCTGCTCGGGGCACAGTGGTTGCGAAATAAAGAGTAGCTATTCAACTTGATCGGAGAGGCAGACACACACCCAAATGCAGTCATTCACCCACCTCCCACTTCGAGTATGCTTGTTCCACTTCCTCGGCCTTGCTCACAGCTCTTCAAACTCCCACACCTCTGCCAACTCGGGACATGTCCCACCTTCAAAACTCAAGACACGCCTTTCCCAACTGGCTTGTTCCTTCCATGCAGACATCCCCACTTCAGACCTCCATGTCCACTGCTAGTGGACTGCTACTCGCATGGCTGAACTCCATTGTTTTCCCCATCAGACTAGGGCAGCGGTTCTCAACCTGTGGGTCTCAACCCCTTTGGGGTCGAATGACCCTTTCACAGACCATCGGAAAACACATCTATAATTACATATTGTTTTTGTGATTAATCATTATGCTTTAATTATGTTCAATTTGTAACAATGAAATTGGGGGTCACCACAACATGAGGATCTGTATTAAAGGGTCGAGGCATTAGGAAGGTTGAGAACCACTGGACTAGGGAGTGTTGCAAGCAGGGGCTGTGCCTCCCAATCAGATTAAAGTCTAGACACCAGCCATTCAGGAGCCATTCATGCATGACCTTCACGCAGAAGCTACACTCCTTTGTTTCAAGGTCTTGGCCCGTGCCACTCCCTGGGCCTGGAATGCTTGTTGCTCAGCCCCTCTTACTCCCTGCTCGAAGCAAGCTGCCAAATGAACTCTTAGACACCCTCCAGGACTCAGCTTCAATGCCACTTCCTCCAGGAAGCCTCCCTTGACTCCCAGACTAAAATTCCTTATTTTATCCTCTCATGGCATCCAGTGGTTTTCCTTCAGAGCACTGACAGCTGACAGTAATCAAGTAACAGCAAGGCTCCTTTAATATTTGTCCCCATTAAACCGGAAGTTCAAGGTGGACAGGCACCTTGTCCCCAGTGTATTCTCAGCACTTAGCTCAGTGCTTGGTACATAGTGGAACTGTAATGAATACCTGTTGAATGAATGAATGAATGAATGAATGAATGAACATAGCCTCTCCCCACTACTCCCAGGTTCCAGTATAAGTCTATCCACAGAACACCCTCGATGGCCAATGAGAAGGACAGACATAAAGACCTTCTGCTTCCAGCTGAGATATATTTCTTCCTGGAAACTGGTTGCCTTTCCTTGGTTGAGCCGTGAGTCTCCAGGTTTTCTGTTCGTTGCAAACCAACCCTCCCAACCTGCCCCCGAGGAACACATTCCTCAGTCAGAGGGAACCGCATCAAGGGGTTTCCTCACCAGGAGAGACTGGGCAGCAGGCTGGTGCCACGGCAGCGACCACAGGCTAAATATGCCCTGCTTTGCATTCTGTTTGCTTAGAAGCACACCTGGCGGACACGCACCAGCGGCTGGGAACGGCGCCTCACCACTCACCCTCTCCAGCTCCAACAGGCAGCCCCACCGGCCTCCTCTGAAAGGGCTGGGCTGGATCCTCGAGTCCAGTCCCCACATCCCCCACCCTACCCTCCACGTCCTGCCTGTATGTTGCCTTTGCCCACTTCTAACAGGTGGTGGTTCCCCCCACCCAAAACCTCAGGCAGCAGCCAGAACCCATGGACTGTAGAGCATCGATCCCCGCCCCTGCGGGCCCTGGCCAGGAAAGTGCTGACTCAGGGGGCCCAGGTCTGGTTACGGTCCGCTCGCTCTTCCTGCTGTGACACGTCTTCCCTTCTCTGAGCCTGTTCCCCTGGTGGTAAATGGGGGTGAGTGGTTATACCTGAGCTTCCCCCGTCCCAGGAAGGTGTTGTACAAGCCAGCCAGGAAGGTGGAGAGGAGGCCCTGTACTGGGCTGGTCACCGTACTGGACACCGAGGAAATGAAGATGGAGACACTCCCTGTCCTCAAGGAGATTAAGTCAGCAGTGAAGAAGCCAGAGGAAGGGGAGGCCTGCCACGAAGGGGGCCACAAAGGAGCAGATGCCAGGGCCATGGACACCTGCGGAGCGTGTGAAAGATTGTGCTGTTTGCTTTGGGGCCCCACTGGGTGGTTCGGTGGTTGGAGCATGTCCTGTACACTGAGATTCCCCGTCAGGTTCAATCGCCAATAGGGGCGCACATGAAAGGCAACCAATGGATGTTTCTCTCACACATCCATTTCTCTCTCTCTCTCTCCATTTCTCTCTAAAATCAATGGAAACATATCCTTGGGGATTAAAAACAGGTGGTCCCACTGGGAACTCAGGCCAACCAGATCTAAACTATTACCTATTAGCTGTGTGACCCTGGCACAGGTTACCTTCTCTGTGCCTGCTCTGTGCTTCCTAGTGGTTTTGTGGCAAAGACAGGTGAATGAACACATGTGCTTAGGGCACTTCTGGGGCAAAGTAAGTACTAAATACATGTTAGCTGCCATTGTTGTTATCATTATCTTCAAATCATTCAACAGATAGGTACAGGGCTCTGTGTTAGGCATAGGGAAAGGGTCAGTAAACAAAGCAGGCTGGAAAAACCCGCTGTCATGGAGCTCATGTCCCCAGGCCTCCTGGGAGGAGGAGGGTCAGAGCAAGCCCTGAAGTCGGCTGCAGGAGCCCTGGTCCCAACAGGGGAGCAGCAAGGGCCTTCTCTTCTGTTGCCATGACTATATCTTTAGCTGCAAAAGGGCTGAGCAGTTTGGGTGAGGATTGCATTTGAGAACAAAATACCAGGTGTATACTAAGCACAGGATGCATGTTGTCTCCTCCCTTTCCTCTTTGATCCCACAGGGCTCCTCTCTGGTCATTGGAGAATTCCGGATGTCCAGGCCAGAACGTGCCTCCTTACACCTTCCTACAGCCGCTGCCCAGATTCCTCAAGGGCTGGGTGGGCTCGGACACAAGGACTGTGCAGCAGGCTGTGTCCTTGAGAGACCGGGGCACCTGGACCTGGAGGGTGAATACCGGCCCTGCTGCCTTCTGGCTGTGGGATCTCAGCCAGGGACAATAATAACTGTTGTCCCTTATGCCAAGCACTTGGCCATCTCATGCTTCCACCAGCCTCGAGGCAGACAAGGGAAGGGAACTGCGGAGAGGTGGGGAAGCCCAGCAATCAGTAGGGTTGCCAGATTTACCCCAAAACAAGCAAATAAAAGCAACATAAAAAAACAAGACATGGGGTTGAATTTGAATTTCAAATCAATGAAAAAATCGTTCTTGAGTATAATTTTGTCCCAAATATTGCATGGGACATATTTATAGTAAAAAATTATTTATGACTGGTGTGCAGTTGAGATGTAACTGGGCATCCCGTCTTATCTGGCAGCCCTGGCCCTGGGCCTCTCCCCCTATGACTCCCAGCATCGGAGGACGGGCACTGAGGAGGCCAATAAAGGCCCCAGATGACCCTGGC
>NW_005357346.1:2501037-2516558 GCF_000412655.1 Myotis brandtii | reverse complement strand
TCTGTGAAGGGCAGGGCCTTTTAGGAATCTCCTTCTGAGAAAGCCACACACGGGTTTAGGGCCCTGGAGGGACGGGTGGGGGAGGGGTGCACAGCAAAAATAGCTCCTTATCTGAGCACGAGGGAGGCCAGGGCGGGGAGGAACTGGAAGGCCCCAAAGTCAGAGAAGAGGGTGAAGAAACTGCCACCTGGGATGGTGCCTGTGCCTGGAGTGGTCTCTTTGGGGAGCCCGGCCTTCCTGTGCCTGGGGCCCCGGGCCTGGAGCGGGGACAGGCAGCGGGTCCTCCTAAGCAACTGGACCTCAGAGACTCTTACCGGGGGCTTCCCAAGAACGCCGATGGCCCCACAGACTCCGAGAAAGGCCTTAGAACAGCCGCCCTGGGGCAAGTCTGCGTTCATTCAGTCACTGGGTGCCTTCCGGGATCTGGGCACTGTGCTAGGGGACTCCCTCTGCATGGCCCAGGGGACCCTCTCCCTCAGCCTCCTTGGCACCATGTGTGCCTCCCTCAAACGGGGTGCTAAGTCGGAGACAGCAAACAAGGCCATTGCAATGCAGAGTGGTGGGGAGGCTGCTCTGGGGAAGGGGGTGGGGGTTCGGGGCTTGTACAAGGGCTGGACGCTAACCCACCAGGGATGGCGGCTTGCTTGTTGGTTTACAGAATATGGTCACTGTGTAATGTGATCCCACCTTGCCCCCCCTTGTCGACCACTTGCCCACCGTCCCTGTTCCTTGAACACACACTCCATACACCCTACTAATCAAGCAGGCCCCCATCAGTCCCTACTCTGCACCTGTGACATCCTCCTCACACAGGTGTCCCTCCTCCCCCAGCCCCCAATTCTCTACATCCAGTACCCCCTCTCTGCAAGCCCCCCAACCATGGAAGCCCTCCTGGTCCCCTGGCCACTCAGTTCAGCCTGCATTCAGCCAGCGGGTCTTCCCAGCAACAAGGGCCTGCCTCCGACATTCTCTTCTGAGGCATGAACATCATCATCATGGTTATAATTTCACTTTGTCATTATTATTTGTATGGATTCTCCCATAGAAACTCCCATTTGGGAAGAGCTTTCAAACAAAGCGCCCTAGGTCTCGGGTACAGTATTTCATTTAGTCTTCATCGCACCCCTTGGGAGCGGACATGGTTACTCCTATTTTACAGAGCGGGGAACGGCGGTTTGGGGCACAGCAAAAGCAGCTGGACTCCATTCAGGAGTTGATACAATTGTCCCCTCCCTCGTCCCTGGAGCTCTCTCTTCTCGTGGCTTCAAGGACACCAGCCCTCCAGGTTTTCTCCCACTTTTCGGGTGCCTCGTCCTCTTTGGAGCTTTTCAACCCCTGGAGTCACTGAGGCCCAGCCCTTGTCTTTTCTCTGTCTGCGCTCACACACCCTCACAACCACCACTCAGGTCAGCCGTGACCTTGTGCAGGCTCCTGGCTTTAAACACCGTCTGTAGGCGACACCTCGGAGTTCTAGTCCAGACCTTTCTCCGGGCAGTCCTGGCCCATCCAGCTGGAGTGACCACTATGCCAGACACAGTGGATCCAAGACAGTACTCCTGCCCGTCCCTCCCAACCCTGTTCTGGGGTCTGCCCGTTCAGTGATGGTTGCTCAAGTCAAATACCCAGGGTCTTCTTTCCCTCCTCTTTTTATCTCACTCCCCAAATCCAATCATCGGGAGATCCGATTGGCTCCTCCTTCCGCTATATCCAGAATCCAACCTCCCTTCATCTGCACTGCATCTACCTTGCCCCAGGCCCCCCTCTTTTCTCACCTGCATATCCTACCAGGCTCTAGCGGGTCTCCATTTCCACCTTTTTCTCAGAGCAGGAGGGTGCTTTACACACAGAAGCCAGATCATGTCACGTCTGGGCTCAGAAAGGGTCTCTGTTCTCCGGCTCCTGAAGCCGCCCTCCTCATCTCTTTCTACTCCCCGCACTGCCCGCTCCTCTCCAGCCCCTGCTCTCCTGCGATTGCTCAGACACCGGCTTGTGCCCTCCGGCCGCAGCACTTTCTCCTGGTCATTCCCTCCGCCTGGACCCCTCTTTCACTGGAACTACATGGGTCACTTCCCTGACAGCCCTGTTGAGACTGCAGCCAAAATGAGCCCCAGCCCCAGCCACACAGGCACTCCTGGTCCCCTTTTCTACTCTACTTTGTCTTTTTAAAAAATATATATTTATGTTAATATGTTTTTATTGATTTCAGAGAGAGGAAAGGAGAGGGAGAGATAGAAACATCAATGATGAGAGAAAACCATTGATTGGCTGTCTCCTGCACGCCCCCTACTGGGGATTAAGCCTGCAACCCGAGCATGTGCTCTGACCGAGAATTGAACAATGACCTCCTGGTTCAGGGGTTGATGCTAAACCACTGGGCCACACTGGCCGGGCAACTTCGTCTTTATTTCACAGCCTTTCGTTATCTAGTTTACTTCTTTCTCATGTTAGGTACTGTCCGCCCAGCCCCCATGAGAAGCAACCTGAGGCAGGGTCGCTTTTCGGTCACTCTGTGTCCCAAGCACCTGTGCTGGTACCTAGCACACAGTAGATGCTCAATAAATACTGGATGACAGAATAAACAGGCTATTCCTTTCTCCTCTCCCACTTCACTGTGCACTGGGACTTCCTGGGGCTCTATCTGGGAAGTTGGCCAGGTGGACATGCTGTATTTTCTTAGCCCAGTGACTTAGGAACAAGGAAGGGAAGGCCTCAGAAAGCAGGAAGCTGCTGGGGCAAGTCTGACTGATCCATCTAAAAACAACAACCACCACTCAGGTCAGGCTGAGGGCTGATAGGGCCCAGCTGTGACCTCTGTGCAGGGCCCCTCCCTCCACCCTCTCCTGTCCCCAACTGGAGAGGCCCAGCTGAGCCTGTCACCCAGCCTGCCCATGTCACCCCAGCCTGCCCATGTCACCTCACCGGCAGTGTGCACCACCTACTGCCCCAACCTGTTTCCTCTCAGTCACTCCTCCCCACAGCTTCTCCAGACACCTCCCTCCTGACTCTCACTCTCACACCCAGATCAAAGGATGCCTGCCTTGATCTGGACGCCCTCAGCACTGGATACAGCAACTTAAATATCACCCCACCCCACGCACGTACACATACACCGCCCCTCCCCACCCCCTGAGAGTGTTATATCACAGGAGCTGCTGTGGAGGCATATTGAGTCCATTCAAATCCTAGCTCCACTACTAACTGGGTCGGTGAGGGTGGACAAGTCCACTGTGCTCCCCAAACTGTAATTTCCTCCTTCGTAAGGAGGAAAATTCTGCTGCCTCTCGGGGTTGTCGTGAGGGTTAAAGAGATTATGTTCGCAAAGAATTCAGCACTGTACCTGGCACCCACTTCTAAATAATGGTTAACACTCCCAAACACCCACTTCTTGAGCGTCCACTGTGTGCCAAGCACTGTTAAAGGTGTAAGTGGCCAGGTGGCCAGCTGACACCATGGCTCCTCTTTTTTATTATTATTTTTAAAATATATTTTTATTGACTTCAGAGAGGAAGGGAGAGAGAGAGAAACATCAATGATGAGAGAGAATCATTGATCAGCTGCCCCCGGCACAGCCCCCCACTGGGGATCGTGCCCGAAACCAAGGCATGTGCCCTGACAGGGAATTGAAACTGTGACCTCCCAGTTCATAGGTCGATGCTCGACCACTGAGCCACACTGGCTGGGCCACCATGGTCCCTCTTAATAGACAGCGTCCAGAGCTGCTGCTGGAACTCTGCCTAGGGTGGCAAGCAGGTTGGAAAATGGTGTGCGTGGCTTGAGGGGGCACCCCTAAAACTGTCCTGATGTCTTGCGGTCTGAGAAATGAGTGACATTTACTATAAATACCAACTTGTGATACAAAAAAGCAAGGTTAATCAGCAAAACCTATGGAGAGAGGATGGGCTTGGAGGTCAGGGAACTCTAGGGTCGAAACCCAGTTCCTTAGAAAAAAGACTGGATGTGCATTTTTCTGTGTGGGGCTTGCTCTCTCTCCCCAGACCTTTCACCAACACATGGTTGGCAATGGTGTCACAGCAGGCTGCCACCTCTGGGTCCCCGGCATCTCTGGCATCAGTGGGCAGTGTGGGAGGATGGCTGGTCACCTCTGAGTGCCTGCATACTGAGGCCACCGCCTGGAGAGGTGCCTTGGTGTGCTGTGTCTGCGCTTATGGCGCCGCACCCCATACTCTTGTTTCCCTATAAAACTTCTGACTTCCCAGCCCGCAGAGCCAGGTGAGCTCTGCCCGGGGAAGGGTGACACTTGCAAATGTCTTTAAAACAAAAACAGGAAAAGCAGAACAGTCCCCACTGCTATGAAACTCCAAGCCTCCCTCCCCCACTCCGGCCCAGGTTCCAGAACCCCACTCCTCACTCCCCACCGTCCCAAGGTTCTGCATTTAAATCACATATTTAAATATTCCCAGTTTTGCCTGAAATAGGCAGGAATCATGAAGCTTGTCAAGTCTCCCAAGGATTACCCAAATCCCTTAATCCCCTTCTTTCCTATAATATCGGGGATGGAAGCTGATTTTGAGAAATGCACTTATAAATTGCACTCACGTTTTCAAAAGTGTGGCTCTAGAGCAGCCATGGGCAAACTACGGCCCGCGGGCTGGATCCGGACCGTTTGAAATGAATAAAACTAAAAAAAAAAAAAAGACTGTACCCTTTTATGTAATGATGTTTACTTTGAATTTATATTAGTTCACACAAACACTCCATCCATGCTTTTGTTCCAGCCTTCCGGTCCAGTTTAAGAACCCATTGTGGTCCTCGAGTCAAAAAGTTTGCCCACCCCTGCTCTAGAGTATGTCCAGGAAGGACTTTTATACCAAAGGGCCAACTGTGCTCGTACTTTTGCACCAATTTGTGTGGTTTTCATCCCAGCTTTCTTACTTACCTTGGCACCTAGCACAAGGTGTTTGGCTCGGGAACCTCACCTGTAACACCCATTTGAGCTTCCTTCAGTAAGAATCCACCGAGCACCTCCTATCGCAGGCTCTGGGTACAAAGCAAACAAAACAAACGAGATTTCACCTGGTGTGTGGGAGGGCCAATCAGTTACATATCTCAGATCACTTTAAGCATTTAGAACAGTGGTTCTCAACCTTGGCTGCACATTAGTGATTGTAATGTGCAGCCAAGGTTGAGAACCACTGATTTAGAAGAAAAATAAAGCAAGGTAGGGGCAGAGTGACCTGCCCTTTTGGGCTGCTGTATGGCTCATGCTAAATGCCAGGCCGCTGTAGGAGTCTACTTTCCTCGTCTTACCCCATTATCCCTACCCTCCCAACCAAGGGGTGGGGGCTCCCCACCTGCATTCCTCAATGGGGATCAGTGTGAGAGGACCTCCGGGAACTTTTTCATTCCTCCCACAATTACTTATCGAGCCCACTGTGTGCAAGGCCGTTGGCCTCCAGAGCCTTTTTAATTTGGGACATTTGTTCACAAACACCCTTAGTTCTGGTTCTGGGCCTTTCTTGAACAATGGGGAGCTCTGGCAACACTGGGCAAGCTTCCCCTCGCGACAACCATTAGCTGGTGCCAAGAAGTGACTGCCCACCTCAGACAGCGTGAGCAATCTCTGGCTCACTCGCTCTGTTATCTCCTACACCCGGGCAGCTTCACTTCCGGGCCTGGCTGCGGTTGTCATTTATTTGAGTTTGCAAGCCTTGACTCAAGTTGTCACCATAGTGAATACATACAAGCAGATAAGACTATTGAAAAAACAAAAATATATCACGAAGGAGCCTGACTTAGAAGACGGATGTCAAATTTTTGACTATTTCTCCCATAGAGAGGTAGAACCTATGTCCCCCCTCCCCCCTGCCCTTGAACCTGGGTGGCTTGTGCCCGCTTCAGCCAACAGAGTCCAGAGTCTTCAGAGGTTAGATTATAAAAGGCCGCGTGCTTCTGCTTTGTTCACGGGAACACATTCCTGGAGCCCTGAGCTACCAGGTGAGAAGTCCGGTTGCCTTGGTGCCTCCTCTCTGTAATTACAGCCCCACGTGGTGTGGAGTACTGTCCCAGCTGAGCCCATCCCAGTCCAGGCACTACACCTGTGAGGGTCAATATACGAACACCCAAACCTGTAGAGAGTTTTCATAGGCGTCTCAGAATTGAGCCCAACTGATGACATGCCAGAAAAAGCAAGATGGCAAATGCCCCAGAGCCGTGGTCGGCAAACTGCGGCTCGCGAGCCACATGCGGCTCTTTGGCCCCTTGAGTGTGGCTCTCCCTGAGCCTTAGGAGTACCCTAATTAAGTTAATAACAATGTACCTACCTATATAGTTTAAGTTTAAAAAATTTGGCTCTCAAAAGAAATTTCAATTGTACTGTTGATATTTGGCTCTGTTGACTAATGGGTTTGCCGACCACTGCCCCAGAGCAGGAGTTTTCCCGTTTCTTTAATACATTTGCAATTAAAGAGAAGAGGTAAGGAAGTTTACATGAAGATGGGAAAACAAGGTGCCCATACTCAACAACACTACGTGCTCCCTTGAGGGTGGTGATATCGCTGAAGGGTCTGAAGAAGAAGATTGCTTTGGCATTTCAAAGGTGTGTTAACCTAGATGTATGAAAACAATGGTCAGGGCTTGCTTAAGGCAAGGACAAACCTTTTACTAAAGAAGTTACATGAGTAAGGCATGCCTACCCACCTTGACCTGAGCAGTTAGGAATTTATAATCAGATCTCCCTGTGGTTAGTTTCGCTCACTGGACTTGTCAGCTTAGAGCCCTTTTTCGTCCGCTTGAGTTAATATGTCTCCGGATGATCCCAGTCCTCAGCCATCCAAGTCACCCCCAGCTAGTCCAGTCCTCCAGACCAGGGCCCCAGACATGTGGAGGAGAGACCAGCCACCCCCCTTGTGCTCTGTCCCAATTCCTGACCATACTAACATGGTTGTTGTTTGTACCACAGTTTGCGGCAGGTTATTATGCAGCAATAGATGATGGGAACAATGTTCATTAGGAAAGATCGATTGAGCTAACTGCGTAAGGGGTGAGGCTTTGGAGCAGAGCATTTCCAATGGGACAGCAGGCACAAACACCCTCTGGTGGGAGGTGTTAAAAGACAAAATAACACCAAGTAAATCTGAAGATCTAATTGGCTTTATTAAGTGATTCATGAATCGGGCAGCATCCCGTCTAGCAACTAGAAGGATACTCCAAGGGGTTGTACAAAATGAAAGATGTTTATAGGGAGAAGGTGGGACAAGGGAACTATTAACAACAACAACGATAACAACAACAACAAAGGATTATTTGGAGGGTTGGGGTATCTTTTTTAAAATTTTATTTTATTATGGTGTTTTTTTTTTAAATTATTGATGTCAGAGAGGAAGGGAGAGGGAGAAAGATAGAAACAGCAATGATGAGAGAGAATCATTGATCGACTGCCTAGTGGAGATTGAGCCTGCAACCTGGACTTGTGCCCTGACCAGGAATTGAACTGTGACCTCTTGGTTCATAGGTTGACACTCAACCACCAAGCCACACTAACAAGGCCTCCCTGTAGTTCTTGAGCACGGAAAGCATGTCCCCACCTCAGGACCTTTGCACTTGCTGATCTCTCTTCCTGGCATGCCCTTCCCCCGATGTCTGACTTGCCTTTTCTCTTCCTTTAGGCATTTGCTCAGATGGCACATTATCAGCGAAGCTTTTCTGGATCAGTCTTATAAAGCAGGATCCCCCTTCTCCCTTCCCTATTTTGCTTTTCCCCTTAACTCTTATTGCCGGCTAACTTCCTATAAATTTTACCTGTCTTCTCCCACTAGAATGTAGATGCTATGAGGGCAGGGACTTTATTTGTTTCACAGGAGTATCCTCAATGCCTAGAACAATGCCCGGCACATGGTAGGCATTCAATAATCTATGTGTTGCATCAATGTAACGACTAGGTGTAGAGGTCACGAGTGTTAGATGAGGCTGAGAGGTGGGCAGGAGCCAGACCAGCTGGCTTGCAGGTCTTGCTTAAGATCTGGAGGAGGAGGGATAACATGGTCATGATTGTCTGGAAAAGCTCCCTGGGCTCCAGAAGGGGGAACACCTCTCCTCGGAAAGCAATTCATGCCTCCGTGCAGTTGAGTGTGGGGAGGTCAGAGAATTTGTTGTCTAGAAAGGCCTCTTCCACTTAGAAGGGACCAGGGGCTCTAGGACTAAGGGGGGCTCTCCATTTTGACAATACCCCACACCGCGTGGGGCTGTCATTAAGGCTAATCAGCCCTGTGCTTCGGAATCAGCTGCTCAACCAAACCCTTTCCAGCGACAGGTTGCAGTACTGTCTCCTTCCCCCAAACCTCCCGCTGCCGAGGCCTTACTGCTCCAGAGAGCATCAGAGCAGAACACGCCAGAGGTGCCATTCTCCCCCCTCCCTGTCACCCAGCCTCAACCCTTCTTTTCCTCCCACACTCCTGAACCTGAGGGATCTCAGCGGCGATCAAGTCCAAGTGGCAGGAGGCCGCTGAGCTCCTCGGTCCCCCAGACAGTGGGTGAGGAGCCGCCTAGGCACAGGAAAGCACTGGGGTTGAGTGGTGAGCAGACACCATCCACAGACCCTGTCAGGACAGAGCCCGCAAGAGCCAGGATGCTCGGGCCTGGGGCAGCCCTCAGTCAAAAGCTTCCTCTTACCACCCAGCTGGTGTGGCTCAGTGGGTGAGCATTGACCTATGGACCAGGAAGTCATGGTTCAATTCCCGGTCAGGGCACATGTCTGGGTTACAGGCTCGATCCCAGTGTGTGGCGTGCAGGAGGCAAGTGATCAATGCTTCTCTGATCATTGATGTTTCTATCTCTCTCCCTCTCCCTTCCTCTCCGAAATCAATAAAAATATATTTTAAAAAAAACACCAGAAAATTCCCTTTTACCAACACTCCAGCCATACAAACAACTAGACTGTTATTCAGTCTTCTTGGCCTACTGGGCTCCTCAAACTAAATTTGCCTTCTGTACATTCCTTGAGGGTTTTAATAACCTTACCAAGGAGAACAAAAAGTCCACTTCTACTAACCTAATAAGTTAAGCCAAGGTGGAAATACCTTTCAAGGGCCCCTCCCTTCCCTGGACTTTCACTGCAGAGGGAAGCGAAATTAATTTTGACTTTGCTGCCCAAATGCACCTACTCGTTTAGCTTTGCCAAGGAAGGGAGGAGGGAAATCACCGCTAGTAAGGCGGAATGCTCCATCCCCAGGTGCTCAGGAGTTCAGGATTCTTTCCTACCTTCTCATGGGCTGGGTTGCAGGATTCTGGCCAGCTGCCGGCCTTCCAGGCCTTCTCTAGTGGCCATGCCAGGCACACACCAAGTGATGAGGCTGCAGGGCCTGGTGCAGAGTGTCAGGCTGAGCCAGGGGCAGCCAGGTTTGTGCTGTCACAAACCACAGGTTACAGGCTGATCCCACGCCAGGCTACTGTGGACAAGTTCAGGGTAACCCGTGACAGAGGAGCCCAGACAGGAGGGAACCCTCTGAAAGATCACAGGCCAGACAAGGGAATCAGTAATCCAGGGGAGCCCCCTCTAGCCCCTCCGAGGGTCTCCCAGCTCAGCAGTCATGCCCACCCACCATTTCCACCATCTCCTGATCCAAGAAAAGTTCCTCTTTTCCCAGTTCCTACTCATGAGAATCTAAACAGAACCTGACTCACTGGCTGATAGGTTCACACATGGGGAGAGAGATCTCTGTCCACTTTGGGGAAAAGGAAGAGGAGGAAGACAGGACAGAAGGAAATTGACAATTGAGTGCCTTCTATCAACTTGCATACGTTAGCCTGGTATTTTGGAAAGTGACTCGGTGTCCGAGCTTGAAAGAAGCAGGAGTTGGGTTTGAACCCCAGTTTGCCTGTGTTAACCATGTGGCTTTGGGCAAGTTACTTCGCTTCCCAAGCCTCTATAGCTACATCTGCAAAATAGGGATTCCGTTAAGGGTTTTTGCAAAGATTAAATAAGATGTTAAGGGGAAATAATAAAAACTTTTTGTCCAGCCAAATTAGACCTCTCTGAAATAAAAATGTATTCCAATAAGAAGAAAAGTGAATCCATGAGGAGTGAGTTTCAAGAAGTAGTAAGATGAAATACATATGTGTGTGTCTGTGTGTGTACATACACAAGAGTATGTATGTATGCATGTACCTATGTATATCTATTTGTATGTATATTTTTGTGTTGTCTCGATATTTAGGTGCATAAAAATGTTTACTATAAAAACAAGTAAGCAAAAACAAACAAAAATTTTTAGAACTAAACCCTTGATAAATTTGGTGACCACTCTTGGTAATGTCAACACAGATGACATGGAATCCCATGCTCATGGATTGGAAGATTTAATAGTATCAAATTTGATTTGATTTCTCCTGAGGCCTCTCTCCTTGGCCTGCAACTGGCCATCTTCTTGCTGTGTCCTTACATGGCCTATCCTCTGGGTATAAAAAGATACCATAAACAAAGTTAAACAAAAAGCAACAGCCTAAGAGAAACAAATAATTAGTATCAAGAATATATTTTAAAAACTCTTACAAATTTGTATAAAAGAGATAACCAACCCAAATTAGAAAGCCATGGAAAGAATTTGAATAAGAAATTCAGTGAAGAGGAAATAGCAGTGGCCAATAAAGACATGAAAAGATACTCCACTTTACTGCTATTCAGATATATGCACATTAAAACCAAATTAAAGTACCACAAACTTTTGACAAAAATCTTAGTTTAATAATATGAAAAGTTTTCAAGTACTCTCATGCGCTGTTGGTGGGAATTGAAACTGGAACTTTGAAAGGCAATCCAGCAGTATCTTTTAAATTTAAATTGCACAAACCCCATGACACTTCTTAAAAGCAACTTCCTAGAAAGGCAGACCCATGTGTACAAGGAAACATGGTTAAAGATGTTCATTGTATCATTGTCTCCAAGAGTGAGAAGCTGGACCACCTTAAATATCCATCAGTAGGGACCCCGCCAAATAAACTCATCACTAGGGAACACCACCCATCAATTCTAAATGAAAAAACAGATCTCTATGAACTACATATTACTGAGTAAAAGAGCAAGTTGCAAAATGATTCAGCTGAGAAACCCTCTCCATGGAAAATCCTGCATAAATTAATATAGGTATTAATTATATATTAACATATATGTATGTAGTTTAAATACTGATATTAATACCCATATTAATTTAATATATGTGTATATATATATATGTATATACATACACATAGGAAAAGAATATACTTTATACAAATTTGTAAGAGTTTTTAAAAAATATGTATACACACACACATATATAATCTATATACATATGTGTATACACACACACACAAAAGGCTTTGAAGCTACATACCAAATTGAGGATCATAGGGGAACAATGATTAAAAAACAAAACTTACGATCATAACAATAGAAAAAATAAGACTTTTGATACACTCAAAATCCATTACTTTTTTAAAACTAGAAAGCAAATAGAGGGAAATTTCCTTGAGCCTTATCAATATTATTTCAATTGCTTTCTAGGGGAATGCATGTGGGTATAAACTGTGTGATTAAAAATGTTTATTTCTTAAAGCCCCAGAGCTGAGTAGATTGCTTTTGACAAGAGGTGCCTTAAGACAGAGGGGAAGGCAGCTGCCATGTGGCTTCCTCATCTCTGCAGGCCTTCAATTGCTTATGATCAGCACACACTCAGTGACCTCTGTTACCCCAACTGGTTTCCCCCAGAAAAGTTTAATTCTGTGGCCAATAACCTTCCCTCCATCCCCTATAAATCCTGGGTATATGGGGAAATTAAAACTCTGGCAAAAAACCTCTGACTCTATGACTCCATGGAGAGCCACAGAAGTATTTGACAGAGAGAAAATGATTCTGCAAACACAAAGATACACATACCGATATATGAGCTATCTGGATTAGCAACCCGAACCATTAGGAGATAGTGAATCTACGTTCTTAAAACACATACGTGCGGATTTTCTTGAAATAGCGGTCTCTCTTGTCCCATTCAAAAGAGGTTTCCATTCACCAAAATCCACCTGCAGATGATAAACGTAGGGAATTGCACAAGAATATCACATTCCAAGGTCAAAGGGGAAAGACACCCAACTCCTTCTCTATAAGGTCAGGGCTGGTAACCATACATTTAAACTAGTTTATCTGATATGGCTCCACCTGACTCCCAGCCTAGTTCCTCCAAAGCACGTTTACTTTGCATATGGAGATCATGCAGCCCATTTTCAGTTTCGATTCTGGATGTACAGGGTCAACAATTTAATCAATATTTGGAGAAGAATTAAGAATTGGACAGAATAGTGGAATGGCTGTTCTGATTGCATGGCAGTGCTCAAGGGGGTAAAAATCATCTCTACAACCATCTATTGAGCTTCTGCTAAACGCTAACACTGTGCTGGGCATGCCTCCTACATCACCACACGTGAACTCAGTCTCCTAAGACATAAATACTAATGTTCTCCTTTTGCAGGTCAATAATTTGCTCAAGGTTACATAACTCGTAAATGCCAGAGCATGCACTTAAACCAATTCTCCAGTTGCAAAGTCCATGTTCTCGCCCATTGTATTCATCAGGCTCTCTTTTTTTTCCAGGGAGGCAACATCAAGCTGGAAGATCTCTACTCCTGAGTTAAAGCTTTTTCTCATTCTCCAGGAATCCAGACATCCAGATCAGGCTCAGAGAAATGGCCTTTGCCTTCACCTTGTGGAGGATCCCAGGAGCTGGGAGGCCTTAGGGCTGGAGCTTGTCACCACTGGGTTGACTTTCATGCACAGAACCCTGCTGAGTCACCTAGGCAGTCACTGCTATTGCACAATAAATCAGCACACCACGGGGCCAGCCCTGCTCCTCAGAGTTGCTGCAACCCCAGGTTTTAGGCTGGCGACTGATTAGAAGGAAATCCAGACATTAGAAAAACCTGCTTTGGAGAAGAAAGCGGGTTCTCTCCCTCTCACTCTCTCTCTCTCTTTTATTTTTTTTAAAATTATACTTGACATACAATAGTATATTAGTTTCAGATGTACAACCTAATGACTCAACATTTTTATTCCTTACAAAGTGATGATCAGGATAAATCTAGTAACCATCACTCACCATACAAAGTGTCTGTCTCCAAAACCCATGCCCCAACCGCCACACTAGATGTAGAGTGGGTTTGTGCACATACAATGCTGGGCCCTGATGGAGACGAGGTGCCCACAATGTCCCTTTACCTCTCTTGCTCGAGCCCTCAGCAGAGTTGCTTCCAACCAGAGTTCCAAGGCTCTGCTCCTGCCCCTGGGAAAGAATGGGGACAGCTGAGAACCCAAGGGATGACCCACACCTTCCCTCCTGGCCTGGCGACTTGCCACAGCCTTTCACATCCAAGTGTAATCTCATCCCCCAGCGCCGCCAGGATCTTATGTGGCACCGGGTCCTGGTACTTGGTCACTTTTGCACGGTGGAGGTGTTTTATAGGAAACAATATTTTCATTTTAGATCAATATATCACAAAAATTGTTCTATAAGCTCCTTTCAAATGTGATCTCCCATTTCAACTTTTCACTGTTTAAAAAAAGTGGCATAATAACCCATGGACACAGACAATAGTGCAGTGAAGTCCTGGGGAGGGGGTGGGAGGCTGTGTCCATGGGCCATGCATACAAGTATATAAGTTCTTTTTTATTATTAAATATATTTTTATTGATTTCAGGGAGGGAGGGAGAGGGGGAGAGAGAAACATCAGTGATAAGAGGGAATCATTGATCGGCTGCCTCCAGAATGCCCCCTACTGGGGATTGAGCTCACAACCCCGGGCATGTGCCCTAACCTGGAACCAAACCTTGACCTCCTGGATCATAGGTCGACGTTCAACCACTGAGCCACTCCAGCTGGGCAGTATATAGGTTCTTTGGTTAAAGATACTTTTTGAAACAACAGTGGCATAAGTTGTTCAACTGATTTATTTATTTGAGCAAGAAAAAATAGTTATAGAAACATATTTACATAGATACATATATATATAGTTTTTTAAATATATTTTTATTGATTTCAGAGGGGAAGGGAGAGGGGGAGAAAGAAACATCAATGATGAGAGAGACTCACTGATTGGCTGCCTCCTACACACCTCTACTGGGGATCGAGCCCACAACCCAGGCATGTGCCCCAACTGGGAATTGAACCCAGGACCTCTTGGTCCATGGGACGATGCTCAATCCACCGAGCCACCACAGCTGGGCTAGTTTTAAAATATGAATTGATATATTACCATGTGTTCCAGCATCAAAAATAAATAAAAAGTGCATTCAAGACCTAATTTATACACTTAACAAAATTAGCTGGTTTTATAAAAACACATACAAAATGCCAGTGCTTTGCTTTAAGCAATGAGGTAAGAGAGAAGGTCTCAGGTTGCTCTTTGCAAGGTCTTCTCCACAAATCCCACACTGTGGGCAAGAGCCATCTTGACTTCCAATAAATGAGAAACCATGTGGGGTGGAATCAGCACATCTTTGACGTGTTTTGGAGGCGTGTAGACACCTCAATGTCCTATAAAGTAATAGTCATCCCATGAACGGGACAGTGACTTGAGAAGGCAATTCTGCAACTCATTTTTCTTTGGCTGCTCATTGGCTTATATTTCAACTGGGTGTTCCTCGTGTGACTTGTCTCTAAGTTCTAATAAAGAGAGGGAACGCACAATTTAAAAGAAGGGCAGCCAAAGCTACAGCAGTTGGTGGTGGCCAGGAAAAACTTGAGCTGAGTGAACTTGAGCTGCTGACTCAGAACACTGCTCACCAGGCCTACATGAGCATGCTCACTGCTTGCGCACTCGGAGGTTCTCAAGTAGTTCAGTTTTTTTAAAAAATAGGTAAAAATTATATTATCCATTGATTTTTTTTTTTAAGAAAAAGGAGAGGAAGGAGGAGGAGAAGAGAAAAAGGGCAAAGGAAAAAGGAAAAGAAGAGGAAGAGGAGGAGGAAAAAGGAGAAGTCAAAGAAGGAAGAGGAAGAGGAGGAGGAGGAAGGAGGAGAAAAAGAATGAAAGGAAAAGGGGGGGAGCTGAAGATGAGGAAGAAGAGTGGGGAGAAGAAAGGAAGTGGCTATTACTGTCTCCATTGGATTTGCCTCCTTGGATTGCAGGTGGTGGGGGCCAAGCCTGCTGGGTCAGTGCAGTAGAAAATCTCACATGTCCAGGATTCTTTCCAATGTGCCATACCCCGGCCCCTTTAAAGGACTTCTCATAAAATCCCTGCACCTCAGTGGGAAAGGCCTCAAGCCCTACCCTGAGCAGAAATTGCCACCAGGCTCCCCAGCAGCAAGAGGGCAGACAGCACACACCCAAACCCCATCGTGGGTGGAAAACACCTCATACCCATCCCCTCCACAGCCTACACAAATTGTTGGAATTGTCTTTGTTTCGGGGCTCTACCCCTTTTCCTCCTCCCCCAAGCTCTTTCCTGTAGAAGTGTAAGTCCTAGATCACTAGGTAAACATCTGTTTGCCTGTAAGATATTCCTGTCTCCTGCAGATAGCATTTGTTACAGTTACTTAA
>NW_005357346.1:2492138-2500846 GCF_000412655.1 Myotis brandtii | reverse complement strand
AAGGGGGGGGGGGGGGAGCCTACAGTTTTGTGAGAGAGAATTGTGGTCCCATTAAAAAGAACACTATGTGCTCAAGACTCAAGAATGGAATTAACCAATGTCTTACTAAGTAGTAAGGGTCACTAATTGGCTTAGGAAGAGAGGGGGAAAGAAAAAAAGGAGAAAGAAATAAGAAGGAGGAGAAAAGAGAAAGAAGGAACGAATAGGAAAGGTACAAAATAGGAAGAGAATAAAATACATGGCTAATATTTATTGAGCGCGTACGAAGGAGCAGATACTGTTCAAAGTGTTTGACTTAGATCGATTGATTTAACCTTTACAACCTTCCTGTAAGAGAAATGCTATTATCCTAATTTTTCAGATTAAGCAACTAAAGCAGAAAGTCTTGGTGTCTTACACGAGTCACCCAGGGTTGCTAGATTCAATGCCCAGGACACTTCCGTACTATTATACATTGTCTCACCCAAATGCTAATAGCACCCCTGTTGAAAAGCAGATGGCCCGTGTCTCCGCATCCACATTTACTTCAATCACTTCTGCTCCTCATTCCCTCAAAGACCCACTATTGCCAGCACAAAAGGATATTTAAGCCACAGCTGATACCTCAACCAATACTATATTTTAGCTTACATGAAGAGAAAACATTATTAGTTTGTAAAGACTGGCACTTGTCCACAAGGCTGGATTAAAATCAAGAGAGGCCCTAAATTCTAAAAACGTCAGACAGTCTACCGTAACAAAGCTCTGATTTTTCATCTGGCAAGTACTCTGTTTTTTTAAAAGTAAATATCAAATTCTTTAACATTTATTTCTCATTTCTTTTGTCTTTCTATTGCGGCTCATTGAATGAAAATTTTAAAAATAACTCATTTTAAATTTACTTATGAAGTAGGTTGTTGACAGTTCAAAGTGACAGGAAAACAAGCTACTTGCTACGTCCCAGTTCTCTTGCTGAACTAACTCCATCCAGTTCTGATTCCATCACTTACCAGCTAGATGACTTTGGGTAAGGTGCTTAATCTATGCTTGCCTGAGAAATGGGAATTTAATAGGCCTGTTTGTACAGATTAGATTAAAAAATGTATGTGCCTGGTATGTAGTAAGTACTCAGTATATTTTAGCTATTAATATTACTCTATCTTCTTCCACCCTTGGCATGACTCAATGTTCAAACACTTTTGAATGACTACAGTGTGCTAGTCTGTGCTAGATCCTGACGAAATGTAGGTGACTGCCCTGACCTTAGTTTATACTCTAAAAGGGAAACAGGTTTGTAAGTAAGCAAATGCAAGTGTAATCGTTACCAAATTTAAAAGGGGGAATATCTACGCTATTATTCCATGCCCTTACCTTTCAACCCCTACTCCTCCGTTCATTTTTAATCTACAGAAATCCTCTCCAAAGATTTTTACCTTCTTTGGAATATCTACTGCATTTTTCAATTCTATTATCTACTGCCATTTATTGTCAATTGATTTTTTAAATGTTTATCTCCTGGCTAGAAGTATAAGCTTTTTAAAAAATCTTTTTTTATGAGACTACAATTATGATAGTCCTGAACTCATATAACCAAACTAATGTATTCTTGGGTTAACAGTTCTAGATGATTATATAAGTGAAACAGTTAATATCCTTGTTAGTAACTATGCTTACGAACAAGCAATAGCACATACAAAAAGTAGATTAACCTATAGCTACATTAATTATGTTTATAAAAAATTTCACAGCCATTATTTCATGTTGGTGAGCCTTTGCACTGTTACCCTTTCAATTTTCATTGACATTTTTGCCCACATTTGTTTTCTTCCACACATCACTGTCCTGTAACCTAGTCATTCTGCACACTAGCAACACTCCCGTTAAGCTGCAATTTCCCTTTCGATACCTAAAGTCCAGTCTCTTCTACATAACCCAGCCTAGCACAGGAGGGGAGGCCACATGCACAAAATAACCAAGTAGATATTTAAAAATTAATTTATTTTTCTACTTAACGTTTAATAAATGAGAAGAAACACAGTAGTCTGTCTCATAAAGAACATTTATAATACATAACGATCCATAAAGCCTCATGATGAGGTAGGAGGAACAGCTTTGGAAAACAATGTACAATCATAGAACACACAGAAAGTTAGGTCAGGTGTTGCAGCACTAAAGACATCTTATGTGCTTCTGCATTTAATGAGATGATAGTAGCATTTAACTGCCACATCTGGCCCGAAGGACAGGGCATGGCAGACCCAAAACACAACATGGAAGTTTCCTAAAGAATCACAGAATACACAGATACACTTCATTGTGCTGTTTCAAGGCATAACCTTAAGGTGGCAATTTGTGTCTTTTTACATACAACCACATATTAATTTTATGTTACATTCCCTTCAGCATCCTTTTGCCAAAGACACTGGACCATAACATTTTTGGTTTAAAAGTTTAAGCTGAATGACATACAAAAAGCTCTTGTGCCAGTAAAAATGACTGCCAAATATCCCAGCGCCTGCTAGTAAAACAAAAGAGCATCGTCACACAGTATTGGTAGAGCTACATCAAAATAGTGCTATTACAATTTCCATTTCAGATGGTCAAACACTGTATTTGACAGTTTCAATTTAAAAAACAAAACAAAAAAACCCTTTACCTTCCCAAACGTTTTAACACTGTTTTATGACTTAACTGAAACACTATTAAAATAAATATATCTATAATGTAGAATTATTCTCCACATTTATGTATGTGAACATCTTAAGACAGCAGGTAAATGACATATCATTAAAATGTTATCTGCTTAGAAACAGTAAAGATCTTCAACTCAATACCAGTTAGCCTACTAAATACTTCACATTAGCTTTCATAGGCTGTTTCCCTCAACTTTCAAAAGTTCAAGATTAACTGAGGCTGTTAACAAGATATAAAATGTTAACAGTCTCCTCCCTATTGTGATTTTCCAAAGGTGGCCTGGATGGAAATTTTTCCTATTTACGTTACATACCTTAGTCAAACATTGTTTTCTAAAATGTTAAAATACATACAGCAAAGTTTTTTGACCTTTTTTCTTGTAGGTTCCAGTCCTTACTTTTACAATGCATATGCCCTTCAAAAAAAAAAAAAAAAACCCACTAACTAAACATTCATCTAAACTACAAGGGGTGACAATGGAGAATTAAATCTCTCATCACTAAGGCTGCATTTGGCTTGGGAAAAATTTCTGGATTGGTTTTAATTCAGGTACATACAGCACCTCCTCACTAAACCGAAACGACAGACAAGTTGCTAAACACATTCTAAATACACTGATCTTGCTCAAATATAAAAGAGCCAGCAGGAGAGGTGCACCTCCTAAAACTGATGCAGTGTTATAAAACAGCATATTTAAATATTGGGCTTATGTCTCCGAATAATTCAGGGTATTCCCTTCATTTTCTTTCAAGAAGGAATAAGCTATTTTAGAAAAGACACCTAAATCCCACAATATTTAAATATAAAAGCATTTTTAAAAAGATGCTAATATAGCTAAAAATGGGTTAGAAAGTGCATTGTAAAGAAATAAATAATTCTCTGCCAAAACTCAAAAGGTGAGTCAGTGCCCACTGACTTTGCTATTATGACTAAGTCCTTTGAAAAAAAGAGAATGTTCCTATGGTACCACTTTGCTACATACAAGCTACTTAGAAATTATGAAAAGCGAAATAACTGAAACCTAGAGGTTGTTACCTTCAAAGTACTTGGGGGGGAAGGGGAGAAAAGCCCTTGTCCCAAGCTTATATATCATTTTAAAAAATCCTCATTCGGTTGATGTCTTACACATTATACAACCTTTAAAAAACAGACCCAATAAAGCATTTGTAAAGAAAAGCCCATTGCATGGAATATATTTTACCAGTTATCCTATTGCATCGTTACTGAAATGTTTCTATAACAAACTGTTTTGAGATCTTAATGTTTTGTAGTTTAAAGTATTAAGTCAGGAATGTACATGATACAGTACAATTGGAAGCTTTCTCTTTTATTCATCCATACAATGAGGGAATTCCCCAATTTCATGTCTAAAAAGAAATTGTAAAATTCAAAATAACTACCAATTTAGGAATCGAATTCCACAGTATCAGAAAAGAGTATTAAAATGTCAAGATGTACTGCAAAATTGGCAGGTTATGGTTTTGGCCCATTAGAGTAAATGTGAACTTACAAACTGTGTTCCTAAAATTACCTCATTCTCATTGGAAAAATCGGCTGTTCTTAAATAGGCCCATTGCCAGCAATAGGCTTATGCTAGAAAAAAACCACACCATCTACCACAGAAGATCATCCCTTTAAAAAGTTAACTGTCAAAAGGCCAGCGTGTTCATCTTAAGAAACATTAAACAATGAATTATTTCAAATCCCGAAAGGTAGCCATCTTAAAAGTAGTCATCTATAAAAGTCACTGAAGTAGTCAGAATACCTTGTTGCTAGAAAAATAGAATTATACATGATAACTGATATTAATATTCACCCTTTTGAGGACAAAAATCTAGTTTCTTCACAAAGCATAATCCCTCTCTATCAAGAAAAATACCACTTAAATACCCTTAAATAACATTTGTGTATAGCAACAATAAAATAACGAAGAACAATTTCCTGTGTAGATATTGCGGCATCTCGCAAAATAAGCCACTATTGGGAGATCTGAGCATTATCAAGACAGGATAACTTATAGAATCTTAATGATTAATTTTGCCTTAACTCATATTGCTTTTTAAGAATTTAATATCCAAACTGCATTAACCTTCAGATTTCTTTGTTCTCCCAAAGTCAGTGGCTCTTGGCAAAACACAAGCATTGCTGGTGGTGTTTGAAAAGCTGCATTTGAATCCATTCATGATTGGTCACTATGAAATGACTTTAACTCTGGAAAGTCTTTTTTTTTAAAGATTCTATTAGTAAGCTTGCATTTAACATGTAATTATTAGATTGAGTTTAATGTCTTTAAAAACATTTACTGAATATATGTGCTTCTGATGCCAATCTTTCAAAGCAAGTAATGCTGGTGAACACGTCCATGTTTTAGACTAACTTTGGTAAGAAAAAACACGTTCAAATTCTCAGGATTTAGAATATAGTCTCAATATTAATTTACAATAATCTAAATATTTAATTTGGTAAACTTTCTTCCCTGCTCTTACTCCCCATATGCCCTATTATGTGTAAACTATAATTCAGTTTGTTAATTATATCTCACGGTTTATTAGAGCAATACTCAGCAATATAGAACACAGGATAATAACTAACCTTTAGTATGATAAATACCCCATGTGAAGAAAAAAAAAACTTTTCCTAATAATATCCATCAGTCACTCTTAAAATATGCTGCCACTATGCTATATAATGATCTTAAAGAGCAAGTAAATATTACTTAAAGTATCAAAGGAAACAAAGTTGTTGGTGATATTTTAAGTTCTAGCAATGATAATTTTAATAAACAAAATATAACACTGGGGGAAAAGAAAAGCAGAGAAATTCCAGTAACAATTTTAATTTATTTATCCCCCTAATTAATTTTAACCATGGCAAAACTGGAAATCAAATGTCATTATGTTATATAAGGTCTATACTTACTTTAAACAAAATGTAACATAGTGTTAAAACTGGCTTTTCAAAATTGTTAACAGCATACCTGTACTCTGCACTGAGAATCACAAATTGTAATACAGAAGTCTGCTAAACAGTCCCATTATGTTCTTACAAAAATAGAATTAAACTGTGTGACCAAAGACTTCAATTACACTACTTGGCAAACTTAGAATTTCAGTGGAGTCTTTTCCCTCTTGCAGTTTAAAGCAAAAGTCAAATATCACATCTTTTTCAAGACTCACAAAGATGATTCAGGTTGTTTGTTTGGCATCTTTTTAATGTCTATCACAACAGCAGGCATGTTTTCAGCTTGAGTCCTGGGCTTCTCTAGATTTTCACTAAGTTCTAAACAGGAAATGCTAACTGTTGGGGCCTTTTCTGTATCCTTTTCAGAATAGGCTTGTGGCCGAGTCCCACAACATTGCTTCAAAGCACACTGAGTTCTGCAGGCAAGTTCACATGGGACTACACTTGATTTAGAGCCTACACTAGCAAATTCAGGCTGAATGGTAGTTGCATGAATTCCGTGATTATGAAAAACGTCTTTAATGGTTTTAGCCACCTGCATGTATGATGTTGGATCTTCACATTTTATGTGAGCAGTGGCAATGATTCTGCTTCCAGCAAGTTGCCAAACATGTAATTCATGAACTTCCTCAACTCCTTCAACATTTCGAAGTTCTTTTATCAAATTTCTGATATCAATTTGTTTAGGAACAGTTTGTAGAAGAATGAGAGCAGATTCCTTAAGTAATGGATAAGTTGTGTAAAGAAGTATACAAACCATTACAATACAAAGAGTTGGATCTAAATATAGCACCCAGCAAGGACCAGCCTCAAAAACTGTTCCTTGAGTACTATTGATTATTTCTACAAGCGCTTTGCAGGGGTCAGCGATACACGGGTTTTCACAGAACCTCCCTTCAGGACAACTATCCCAATAAAAGTAAAAGACCAAGGCATTCACTACTACAATCACTGAACCCAAAGCATCTCCAAAGACATGCAGAAAAACTCCACGCATGTTAAGTTGTCCAGCCTTTTGAGCATCATCAGCTTCATCTTCCAAATCCGTATTATCAGATTCTCTGATAACATTCCCATTCATTTGTACATCTGTTGCATTAGTTCTGGACTTTTCGGGATCTGCAAAGAAATACAAACTTTGAATCCAATACTTAAGTGTTTATATAAACATCCTTGTCTAATTCCATTCAAGTAAGGAGGTGACATTTTTTCATAAAATATAATTTTAAAATGTGCTTGGGGCAATTTAATATAAACTGCCATACTGGGACCACACCAGGACATAATGGCCAGAGCTTAATAAAGTCATTAAGAGGATAGTTTCCCCATTCTCCTAACCACCCTACCTCCCCCCACTCTTTTTAAAAAAAGTTCATCTTCTGTGGAGATGGGGTCCTGTGAACATTCTGCTAATCTTTTTGGCATATGTCAAAAAGAAAGCAAAACTGAATCCTAACACCCCACATCAAATGCAACTATGGATAAGTCTAATACAAAGACTTAATGTGACACAGAACCTTTTGTCTTTAAGGTGTTAAGGTTCACTTTTAAACGTTTATTATGAATATAAATGATAGTTTCTTGGTGCAGAGGATTTAGAAATTGACAAATCAACAATATAAAGTTATCAAGAATCAGAGTAACCTCAGTAAAAATTGCAGCTAATTGACCACTATGTGCCCTACTCTTTTTTAGACTATTTTGAAAGTGTACACCAGTAGTTCTCAACCTTCCTAATGCCATGACTCTTTAATACAGTTCCTCATGTTGTGGTGACCCCCAATCATAAAATTATTTTCGTTGCTACTTCATAACTGTAATTTTGCTACTGTTATGAATCGTAATGTAAATATCTGATATGCAGGATGTATTTTCATTGTTACAAATTGAACATAATTAAAGCATTAGTGATTAATCACAAAAACAATATGTAATTATATATGTGTTTTCCGATGGTCTTAGGTTCAACCCCCAAAGGGGTCGCGACCCACAGGGTGAGAACCGCTGGTGTACACCATGATGACTTATTTCTATACATTATGAAAGAATCCCCCCCATTTATTTAATTAACACATTCATCACCTCACATATTTATCTTTGTTTTTTTTGTTTGTTTTGGTAAGAACATTTAAGTTCTACTCTCATAGCAAATTTCAATTATACAACACAGTGTTATCAACCATAGCCACCATGTGTTACACAGCTCCTCAGACCTTATTATCTTACAGCTGGAAGTCTGAACCTTTTTACCAACCTCTCCCTATTTCCCTCTGTAACTCTTAAATCAAACGTACTGATCTGTTAAAACACACACACACAGAGCATCTTAATTTTCTTTGGAATAAAACCCTGCAGAATAGTAATGAAAGGAAATTCAATTATCTACTAAACTTTTTCAATATACAATCTGAATTTCATTAACCTAATATCCTACATCTTCAAGACAAGGAAAACTGTCTATGTAGTATCATGCAACCAGGTAAATAAATACAAATGAGAAAAAATTGGAAGGAAATACAAGCTGTGATTCTTGAGCTTGGGTAGTAGGGCATTCATTGGTTGACTCCTTTCAACATCTACTTTCCAAATTCCTTTCAAGAGTACTTATGTTTAGAATGAACAGCATCCATTAAAAATAAAAGGTGAAAAATTACCATCACTTTTAGTGTAACTGAAAAGTCCTAACTGAAATGTTAAACATGCCTAAACAGGTCCTAAGTTTAGGATTCTCAGAATTCGGGTTTAGATTTTAGACAATTAACTGAAACATACCTTGCTGTTCATAAAAGAAACCTGAGTTCTGGAAAGTCAATGGCAAAAGAGCCCTGAATACAATATTCAGAAACTTGTTCAAAGGGCACAAGAAACCACCTGGATTTTCAAACAGCCAACGGGCTAAGAACGAACTGCTGATTCCCTCCATTTCCCAACAGGGTCAATAAACTGAATTAGGAAGCATCTTTGATCCTTTAAAGACCCAACTTAGACAATCTCTTGAAAAGATAGCCTGTTAGGTCAGCCAAGGGCGGTAGCGCACTGCAGAGGGCTGTCGCCCACCTACACCCCCAGACGCG
>NW_005357346.1:2491331-2492013 GCF_000412655.1 Myotis brandtii | reverse complement strand
CGTGTGGCCCATCCCGCCCCGGGCCAGGCTAGGGTCTCGGCTCCTCAAACCCAACCACCTGAGGCGGCGACTCTCTCCTCACCTGTCCCGCCCAGTTTGAGCCCGTTGGAGTTGCTGCTACCGGCCACCAAGGTGTTGGTCTCCTCCTGGTCGGGTCTCTGGCCGCCCGGGCTCCTGTGGTCGCTGTCCCCGGGGCGGCTGCTCTTGCCGCGGACCCCCTTGGTGTGGCCGTGACCCCCGTGCGAGTGGCCGTGGCCGGAGTTGTTGCCGAAGCCGCTGTGATGGTGGAAGAGGCACAGCCCCAGCACGTTGACCACCAGCCCTGCCACGCCGACCGCGAGGACCATCAGCGGCTGCTGCATCTCGTGCGGCTCGATGAAGCGCTCGATGGCCTCCAGCAGGATGGCGAAGCAGAGGCCGGTCAGGAAGATGGCGTTCACCAGAGCCCCCATCACCTCGGCCCGGATCCAGCCAAACGTGTTCTTCTGGGTGGCGTGGGTCCGCTGGGCGAAGCGCTCGGCCACCAGCGCCACCACGAGCGCCAGCACGTCCGACAGCATGTGGAAGGAGTCGGAGAGCATCGCCAGCGACGAGGTCACCTGGCTCACCACCATCTCCAGCACCATGAACATGAAGGTCAGCAGCAGCATGCACAGAAGCCGGCCCCGGTTCCGGCTCCAGC
>NW_005357346.1:2490435-2490865 GCF_000412655.1 Myotis brandtii | reverse complement strand
CAGAGCCCGGGGACCGTGAGCCCGACCCGAAGCAAGAGCTGGTGAGAGGCGGGGGCGGGCGATAGGCAGGTCCGCGCTGCGAAGGCTCCCAGCATCTGAAGGCTTTCCGCGCCGGTCTTTCCTCCGCTGGTCGCCTCCGCTGTGACTCGGGTCGAGGAGCCGACGCCGGGGAGGCTAAAAAGGCGGCGGCCACAGCAGCTGCACTCGGCCCGGTGTCGGGCGCCTGCTTCTCCCCCCAGGCTTTGCAGACGGTTTACAAAAAAACTTTGCTTTGCACTCGGAACCCCCGTTTTCACACGGACCGGAGTATGACAAGGATCCGACGCCCCGCCCACCAGGCCCGGCACGCGTACTCATTGGCTAGGAACCCCTCACGACAGCCGCCGCGTTCCGCCCATCCGCGCTCACTATTGGGTGGATCCTCGGCGGG
>NW_005357346.1:2473214-2490388 GCF_000412655.1 Myotis brandtii | reverse complement strand
CAGACGGCAGCCTGGGAGGGGCCGGGAGGGAGCCCCCTGGGTGGGGGCCCTGGTGTGCGCCTTCCTGTCAGAAGAACCTGGATTAGGCGACAGACTCCTAAACACGTAACTGTGACCCTCCCCGACACCCAGCTGAGTTAGGACTCCAGGGCGGTCCTGCGAGGGACCGAATCTCTGTAAACGTTTCAGTCCAAAGCAAATCACCCCTCTCACCACCATCCCTGGGAGACCTTATGTAAAATTAGATATTTCTGTCATGATTATCTAAGGACCATTTAAGGTAGGGACTTCAAAGCGGGAGAAACCTGGGTTCTGGTCCTTTCCCACCAGCCAACTATGTGAATTTGGGCAAGTCAACTCATGTCTCTAGACTGGCTTCTTCATCGGTAGAGTAAAGAATTGGACCAGAGGAATTCCCAAGATTCCTTCTGACTCTAAAATTCGAAGGCTCTATGATTTAACAAACATTTTATTTGTAGACTACAAACTGCAGAACCCTATGTTGGTTGCTATGGGGAAGGGGAGGAGCAGTAACAATACAGAAGAATGAGCTTCTGTCCAGGTGAAGGTAAAATATAAACAAAAGAATTTTTTAATTTGCCATTAAATACTCTTTTAAAAAAAAGAAAAGGTATTTTTTAATTGTTGAAAATATTACAGATGCCCCCCTTCATTCCCATTGACCCCCTGCACCCCACACCTGCCCCCAGGCCTTCACCACACTATTGTCAGTGTCCATGGGCAATGCATATATGCATATAACTTCCCCAGTTAATCTCTCCCCCTTACGCCCCCCCCCCTCCAAACCCCTCTGAGATTCCTCAATCTATTCCATGCTTCTATGTCTCTGGGTTATTTTGTTCATCAGTTTATTTTGTTCATTAGATTCCATGTATGAGTGAGATCATGTGAGACTTGTCTTTCTCGGACTGGCTTATTTCACTTAGCACAATACTCTCCAAGTCCTTCCATGCTGTCTCAAAAGGCAAGAGGTCCTTCTTTGTTATAGCTGCGTAGTATTCCATGATATAAATGTTCCACAGCTTTTTATCCATTCATCTACTGATGCACACTTGGGCTGTTTCCAGATCTTCACTATTGTAAATTGAACAATAGTGCTGCTATGAACATAGGGGTGCATATATTCCTTCTGATTGGTGTTTCGGGTTTCTTAGGATATATTCCTAGAAATGGGATCACTTGGTCAAATGGCAGTTCCATATTTAATTTTTTGAGGGAACTTCATACTATTTTCCATAATGGCTGCACCAGTCTGCATTCCCACCAGCAGTATACTAGGGTTCCCTTTTCTCCACATCCTCACCAGCACTTGTCATTTGTTGATTTGTTGATGATAGCCATTCTGACAGGTGTGAAGTGATACCTCATTGTCTTTTTAATTTGCCTTTCTCTGATGATTAGTGACTTTGAGCATTTTTTCATGTCTCTTGGCCATCTTTGGAGAAGTGTCTATTTTGGTCTTTTACCCATTTTTCAATTGGATTGTTTGTATTCCTTTTGTTAAGTTGTATGAGTTCCTTATGTATTTTGGGTATTAATCCTTTATCAGATGTCTTATTGGCAATATGTTCTCCCATACAGTGGGCTCCCTTTTCATTTTGTTGATGGTTTCCTTTGCTATGCAGAAGCTTTTTATCTTGATGTAGTCCCATTTGTTTATTTTCCCCTTAGTTTCCCTTGCACTAGAATGTGTATCGGCAAACATATTGCTGTGAGACATGTCTGAGACTAGATTTAATAAATGAATTTGGCAACATAGCAGGATAGAAAATTAACACCCAGTAATCAATGGCATTTTTATACACCAATAAAGAACTCTCACAAAGAGAAACTAAAAAAACAATCCCATTTACCACTGCAATAAAAAAATGAAGATACTTAGAAATAAACTTAACCAAGGAGGTAAAAGACTTGTACTCAGAAAACTATAGGACATTAAAAAAAGAGACAGAGGAAGATATAAACAAGTGGAAGATTATACAATGTTCATGGATTGGTAGAATCCACATCATTAAAATGTCCATACTACCCAAAGTAATCTGTGGATTCAATGCAATCTCTATTAAAATACCAACAGCATATTTCACATACCTAGAACAAACACTCCAAAAATGTATATGGAACTAAAAGAGACCCCGAATAGCAGCAGCAATCTTGAGAAAGAAGAACAAAGGTGGAGGGGTCACAATACTAGATTTCAAGTTATACTACAAAGCCACTATAATCAAAACAGCCTGGTACTGGCACAAGAACAGGCATATAGATCAATGAAGCAAAACAGAGACGCCAGAAATTGACCCAAGCAATTATGCTCAATTAATACTTGACAAAGGAGGCAAGAGCATACAATGGAGTCAAGACAGTCTCTTCAATAAATACTGTTGGGAAAATTGGACAAGTACAAAAAAAAAAAAAAAGAAAGAAAGAAAGAAACTAGACCACCAACTTATACCATACACAAGAATAAACTCAAAATAAAATATTCCTAATAAATTATGCCAACACTAGTTTAGATTAGATATATATGTGCCATGCTCTGAGTGGGGATTGGTTCATCTGGAAATGAAGGTTTCCTGATCTTCAGTCGAGGGAGGAGTGGCTGGAATCAAAGTATCCTGAGCTGGACTAGCAAAGGCCTCCCACACCCCTGAACCTAAGGAAGGAACCCCAACTGCTCTGAATTTCACAAGACAAATGCAGTGTTGTTTCCCAGGATGGGTATAAAAGCTTGTTTGCAACTATGTTATTTTGCACTTTTTTATATTTCTGTAATTTTTTTTTTACCTGTATGTGGATTCCCATCTTCTAGCTCTGTCCTGCCAGAAGAGAAAAGAATGGAGAGTTTCCAAGGCATTATAAAGGAAGGGTAGACAGGATTTGATGATTAATTGGGTAATGGGAGGGTGAATGCGGAGGAGAAGAATTTAACAAAGTTCCAATGTTTTTAACCTGACTGCCTTAAATAGGTGAGGAGGTTGGGGAAGGTGGGCTGATTTTAAGGAGAACTAGCCCTTACTGGGCCCGTCTTTAGTGTGCTAAATTTGAAGTGAAGCCTGGATGGTGGAAAGGCTAAGGAGTGGGGAGATGGGTTTGGGGACTTCCATAATGTACTCTTCTTTGGTGTGGACAATTGATGTTTATCTGAACATACTAGTACAGCCGTGGGCAAACTACGGCCCGCGGGCCGGATCTGGCCCGTTTGAAATGAATAAAACTAAAAAAAAAAAAGACCGTACCCTTTTATGTAATGATGTTTACTTTGAATTTATATTAGTTCACACAAACACTCCATCCATGCTTTTGTTCTGGCCCTCCGGTCCAGTTTAAGAACCCATTGTGGCCCTCGAGTCAAAAAGTTTGCCCACCCCTGTACTAGTACATGCAAACATAGCTTCAAACCTTTCAACCAGCCCTCCTAAACATTGATATTTCTCTCTCCAAAATAAAAACAAACACACACAAAAAACAGGCTCTTAGGTTCAATTCAACTCAACAGTCACTGATGAGAACCTACTTTTTAAAATTATTGTTCTTTTTGACTCTTCACCCAAGGATTTGTTTTTATTGATTTGAGAGAGGGAGGAAGGGAGGGAGAGAGGGGGAGAGAGAGAGAGAGAGAGAGAGAGAGAGAAGAAAAACATTGATTGAGAAACATCAATCTGTTGCCTCCTATACCCCCCCTCCCCACTAGGTATGGGAGGACACTCCAACTAACTGAGTCACCAGGCCAGAGCTTTAAGAAACTACTTTATGCAGGCTTTTTTTTTTTTTTCTCTTCGAAGCTATTTCCCAAACAATGTGCTTTATTCTCTCATAACCAGGGCGAGGGGGAGAGGGAGGGGGAGGATGTACATTTTCCAGGTTACAAAAGTTATAACCATATACTTCATAAAGAGTAATATCATTTGCATAGTAACAAAACATTTCAGTTGTAAATTCCACCCCCACCCTCCACCCCCAGCATTGGGTAGAAAGAATACTTTGTTAGCTTGATTCAAATTTGTCCTTTTTAGCTGGTTGTCCTAGCAGTGTTGACACAGCCAGGAGTGGGTTAAAATGAAGGAAAAGCAGGGTTATTCACCAGCACCCTGGAGGTTGTGGCCCCAGTTTGAGTAAAATAGCTTGGCTTTTTCTTCCTAATTCTTGAGAATTCTCCTGATAATTTGCTCAAAACCAACTAAACTCAGCATTCTTTAAAGATGAGAGAATAATGCTTCTTTTGGAGAGAGACTGCCAATTTGAGAGAAAGTCAAATGTTTAACACAAACTGCAATCTCAGAGCCCTCTCAGCAGGACCTCTCCCAGCTCTATGCCCAGCTCTTGCAACCTGGAGCTTCCAGGCTCAAGGAGCTAGCCTGAAGATGATCACCAAAATGTTGGTTTACGAGAATTATTTTGTGGTTAATGCTTACCTGAGGATATTGTTCCCATTGATTTTTAGAAAGAGTGGAAGGGAAGGAGGGAGGGGAGGAGGGAAGGGGAGGGGGAGGGGGAGGGAGAGAGATTAATGTGAGAGAGACACATAGATTGGTTGCCTCCTTCACCTGCCCCCTGACCAGGCCGGGATTGAGCCTGCAACCCAGGTGCATGCCCTTGACTGGGAATCAAACCCAAGACACTTCAGTGAGCAGGTGACTCTCTAACCACTGAGCAACAATGGCCAGGGCTAAGGATTCTTGTAAAAAGCTGAACACAGACACACCTCTGAATCTTGGTTATCAAAAATTACAAGCATATGAAGCTGTACCATGGAAAGACAGGAAGAAAACCATGTGAAAACCAGATTGCATTTGACTGAAATTGACAGTATATCACTTCTACTGTTCAATATTAAAACAACAATGATGGGGAAATCAGGTCTGTTTTTGTTTTGGAACATACTTGAATAATTATTACAAATATAAACTAAAATCTCTAGCAACAGCTTGAGGGCCAAGGTTTGAATTTTTAGCTGCTTCCTGAGGGAGCAGGCAGTAGAACAAAGAACAAGTTAAGTAAAAATGCAGTAATAAAAGCCAGAAACATCACAAAAGGGCCCAGCGGTATAAGGAGAATCATAAAAAAGGGTCAGAGCAGGAAACCCTCCGAGGAAGCAAAGGGGAAACAGGAACAGTGCAGGCAGAAGAATGTATACTGAGAGGCCCCGGACAATCACTGGGCTTTTTGTTTTTTGTTGGTTAAGCTAAAGAATGGCCCGTGAGAGTGAATTGCAAAGGAAAACTCATTTTTCTCACTGAAAACTGTATCTAAGTTCTCCAAGTCATCTAGAAGTTAAGGCACTGACACCGAAACAGAAAGGCTCATTAACAGTGTGAATTTCTTTGCAATACCAGAAATTGTTGAAGGCTCAGCTAGTCAGTTGTAAGGTGTAGGGGCTGGAGACTGAAATTAATGAGCAAAGTATAGAAGTTGTAAAAAATGAAATTTAATTTTAAAGCATCTATCTATGACTCAGTCCATTATATGTATATAAAGATGATGCTGACCAGGAGAGCATTTTGAAAATATCACCTAATGAATTGTAGACAGGGAACTGGTCCTTAAAAGTTACTGCGTGACTTTGAACAGATTATTAAATCTCTGTGGGCCTCACTTTTCACATCTTTGCAGTGAGGGGGTACAAGAGATGGTGTCCTAACTGCAGTGAAGGTGTGAGTAAAGGGAAGGATGCTGCCTGGGTGATACTCTCAGGGGGGCCTGTCAGGCTACCTGTACTTGGGGTCAACCTAAATCCAGGGCTGAGTTTTCAACTTGCAGATTCAAAAACTGCATTTTTATCACTTCACCTGGGAGGAACTGATTCCCGTGGACTCAAAATGGACGAATTTGCTGACCAGGTCTATTTGGTTCACTTTCTCTGTCTATAGGGGAGAGCTCATTGCATAGAGCCTGCCTCCCTCTTGGTGGGCAGGGCCTCCCAGAAGCAAGGCTGCAGGGAGAGGAGAGAACTAGACCCAAGGAGCTGGATTTTCTGTGGAGGAGAGCATTCATATTCTCTCTCTCTCTCTCTCTCTCTCTCTCTCTCTCTCTTCTCCCCCCTCTCCCCCCCTACACTGTAAAAGTCTCCTATCTGTCTCCACACATACACTCTGTCCTCCTGCCCCTGAGTTATATTCTATTTTGCTGCCAGAGTGATCTTTCCAAAACCCAGATCTGATCATTGCAAAATACACATCCTCCACCACCACCGCCATCACAGCTGCAATCCTTCAGTGCCTCCCAGCGCTCTGAGAAGAACCAAACTCAAGTGCACACAGCTATGCATGATCCACAGCCTCATCCCATCACTCCACCTACCAGGACTAGCCTTTCTGACCACCACGCACCCACATGCTCCCTCCTGCCAAAAGGCCTGTGCATGCATGTTCCCTCTGCTTGGGACACTCTTCCCTCCCCTCTTCCCACCTTAGTTCTTGTTCATTCTTCAGCTCTCAGCTCAAGGGCCACTTCCTCAAGGAAGTCTCCTCTAACCCCTCTAATCAAGTTTATCTGCTCTACTACAAGTTTCCTGCGCTCCTTGCTCCTACCTTTTATGGCACAGAGCAATGATGCAATTTACAATTATCCATGTGAGTATTTGAGTAGATTATAAGCTCCATGAGGGCAAGGGATAGTGCAGTGATGGCAAACCTATGACACGCGTGTCAGAGGTGACACGCAAACTCATTTTTTGGTTGTTTTTTTTTAAATGGCATTGAAATATATAAAATAAATATCAAAAATATAAGTCTTTGTTTTACTATGGTTGCAAATATCAAAACATTTCTATATGTGACACGGCACCAGAGTTAAGTTAGGGTTTTTCAAAATGCTGGCACACCGAGCTCAAAAGGTTCACCATCACTGGGATATTGTGTACTTTTGCTCACCATTGTATCTCTAGCCAGTCTGGCTCAGTCAATATGTGTTGAATAACTGAATGTTTATTACCTTTCTCAAGGTTAGTGATTCATGCATTCATTCAACAGATCCTAATGAACACCCATGGCTCCCTATCTATATTGGGACATGAGAATCCTCTGGTTCTCATGAGGACCCTTTTAGACAGAGTAGAAAACATGTGACACCTTCTAATTAATTAGCTCACCTTTTCTTTACTTCAAGCAGGCTCCCACCCTTTCACTGTGATATTATCTCACACAAGATGCAATTAATTGAATGAAACTGGGATCCACCCTTGAAATCTGCCATGGTACCATTCTAGATTCTCATACAGTTTTTGAAGTCCTCCCACATGCCTTATTTGAGGTACATGAGGATCCAATAAAGTTTGCAAGGTGAATTCTACACATTATGGACTGAGACCCCAAGAAATGAAGAAATTTACTCAAGGTCCCATAGCTTGTGAGGACCTAATCACACCAGCAACATGTGTATTTTTAACTTCATACCCAAATTTTGGGGAAACAAACCCAGTTTGAGGCTCAAGACCTCACATGCACTAACTACTATAAATTCTATTGTTCATCTCAGTTGTAAAAGTTTCTGGTTCTATGATTTTCTTATTAATATGTAATTACTATAAGGACTAAGGGGAGGTGGCCTACTTGTGAGTGACACCTCTTTAACAGGTCAATCCAACATCTGATTCTCTAGTGGTGTGTTCCAAAATTGGGTTCTGTTCACACAGAACTCTGTAGAATGAATTAGCTAATTTTTCTGCATACTCCTTTTATTCATTTCTTTAACAACCAGGATGCCTTCCAAAGGACTAACATTAGTGGAAACACTGACCCCTCCCTGGGCTGGCTTGTTGAAATGCAGATTCTGATTCAATAAAGTCTGCAGTGAAGCCGAGATTCTGTGTTTCGAACAAGATCCTGAGAAATGCCAGTGTTGGTAGCCCCCAGGCTACACTTTGAGGACCAAGGTATTAGAAGCTTATTTTTTTTAACCCTGGAAGGATATTACATGGGGTTAAGATATTCCCATCAAAAAAGTATCCTAAAATATTTTCATTTTACTTTTTATTCTATATTGTTCTGTCATCTTTGAATTTTATTTTGTAATGAATAGTATCACTTCTTGGGGTTAACCTAAATTTGGGTCAACCTAAATTGAATTTTTAAAATGAAATCAAATATCTTAACCTTGTAGGGAAGCATTCCTTAAAGTTAATCAAGGAGTAAATAAGCATTTCAGTTTTCACTTTACTGTGTCAGATAGAAATAATTACTTTGCAGCTTTTAGAAACAGTTGATTACTCTGACTAGCATTAATGGCTTCTGAAGTCTGAATAATAGGTTGGGCTGAGGACTCAGAGTATGACTGAGGGTCTCTTGCATTCAAACCTTTCATTGTCGGACAGGAAATGCCTTTCCCATCAGGCATTACTGATCAAATCTTCACAAAAAGCCTGAAAGCCTAAAAATGAATAAGGGATGTTTAATATTCAGGTCACACCAGGAGCAGCCATGGTCACCAAGAAGAGTCGGTGGGAGGTGAGAATGGAGCTGTTTCCCTCTGCCTGTCTGCTAATTTGAGAGGAAGAGAGTGAAGATCTAGCTTCATGGCAGCCACATCTACAGGCCACTCCCATGAGTCCTTGTTATTGACTTGATTTATGCTTTAATTGGCTTCTAGGCCTATTCCATCATAGGTCAGAGTTGACCATCTCTTAATCTCAAGAGGGACATCGTTCAGTGCCATTGTTTTAAAAGTGACCACAATCAGAACTATGGGGATTGCATTTCCAGGCGCTGTTCAGGTGCTTTCAAATTTGAGAGCAATGCTTTAATGGAAAAACAAAACAAAACAGTGTATGCTAAACTGGGGCAAATGGAGATTGTCTTTTCTCTCCACTGCCTCCTGGTGTGGGACCTAGGAAGATGGAAGCTGAGTCTAATAGAAAATAAAAGTCTGGCTCCATATGTCAGGATGAAAAGGAGAATGAGCTCTTAAGCCTTCCTCTGTTTCTGTTGCCAGACCTTCAGTCTAGGGCTCTAGGCCTACATATCTCTCAGAGCAATTACGTAAGCACTTCTAATAGGTCTCCTATTCCCGCCCTCCTCCACTCTGTTTAACACAGTGCTTTCTGATCAATAGTCTTATACATCAATGCTCACATGACATTCTTGTTCAAAATCTTCAGTGGCTGCTGATTACCCACAGGATAAGACACATTTTTCATAGGTATTTAAGGCATCCTGCATGTGACCTTAACTTGTCCAAGCATTTCTTACTCTTCTTCAACATAAGCTCTCCACCTAAGCCAATTATCCCACGTAATGGCTCCAAGTTACCTAAAGGCTCTGTGCCTCCATTTCCTATATGGACCAAACTAACATCTTACTGGGTTGTTGTAAATTAGATGAGTTAATACATATAAGATGCTTAGGACAATGCCTGGCACATTACTTGTAATGGGTTGAGTGGTGCCTGCCACCCCCAAATATGCCTATGTCCTAATTCCCAGAAACTATGAATGCTATCTTATTTAGTAAAAGGGTCCTGGGTGACACGGTGACCTTGGGCGGCAGGTCATGTCCCCAGGGCATACCCTCCTGGGTCCGGCCTCTGCTCCTCCTGATCCACGGGCTTCCTCTTCTCCACTGTGCCTCGCAGGCTGAGTGGGAGCTCAAAGTAACCCAAATTCTCGAAGAACACTTCCCTTGAGCTACCGCTATCAAACTCACTGACATTTCAGGAGGCTCTGTGGTGATGTATGAAATCCAGATCGAATCGGAAGAATTCCAGGAGAAGAGGACTGTCCCAGCAGTACCAGACAGTAAATCAGTCACTAAGAGAAGAAATCAAAGGAATGCATGGATTGCAGAAATTTACTTCTGTTCCCAAACACTGACCTCGCCCCAGCTGCCTAGACGCTGCTGCTTAAAACCTTGGATGAACTTGACCATTCTTTCCTAAGCATTTGCCAAAAACTGTATCTAATTTGTTCATAGACATTTCCATATTATAATTATAGGATGTGTTATCTATTTAGATGTTAATGAAAGGCAGCCGGCAAATGAAAAAAGAAAGAAGAAGGGCCCTTTGCAGACATACTTATGGACCTGGAAATGAAAAGATCATGGATTATCCAGGTGGGCCCTAAATCCAATGACAAGTGTAGTAATAAGAGACACACAATGGTGACCAGACAGACAGAAGAAAAGCCCATGTAAAAATGGAGGCAGAGATTGTCCAGGAATGCCGGCAGCCACCAGAAGCTGAAAGCTGCACGGAAAGGAATGTCCCCTCCCCTCTGGAGGGAGCACAGCCCTGCCAACACCTACATTTTAGACTTCTGCCTCCAGAAGTGGGAGAAAATAAATTTCTGTTTTAAGCTACTAAGTCTGTGGGTAATTTGTTATGGCAGCCACAAGACACTAATACAGGGCCCCTTACATTTTAGCTAAGGTGCCTTTTCCTCTTCCTCTCAGCATCATTTTTTTTTTCTTTTCAGCATTTTTTAATCTCACTGTTGTCTTTGAGTGTCTGGCACAGTTCCTTGCAATTAGGAAACGTAATTAAGTATTTATTGGAAAGAAGGAAGGAGGGAAGAGAGAAAGGAAAAAATGTCTATCCTTACCACTTACTTGGTGCTAAATACCCACAATGGCTTTTCCGACTGTCGTGTTCCATAAACTCCAGCCTACATTCATTCCGTTCTTCTCACCTGCTGCCCTATGATGTACCTTTGTGTATCCCTCTCTCCACAAAGCTTCTTGAGGACAGGAATAGTCTCTTGTATCTTTCTCCTTCCCCAGGTTCTAGCACACAGTAAGTCAGGCAAGTCTGTGACAATCATAATAATCTCATCGTCAAAAGTTGTCCACTAATTTGTTAGTCATTCTAGCATTTCCCCAGGCCTTTGCATGTGTTGTGTCTTTGTCAATGCTAGCAGCTTGCTCTTTGGGTTAACTGCCTTTCCCCACTGACCCAGAACCTTCCAGGCCCAAGGAGCAGCAAATGAAAGATGAGCTTGAACAGGCTAATTCTTCTGCTGGGTAGACTTGCATTGAGATGAGTAGACTATAGGCCTAGACCTGAAAATCTTTTTCTTACACATACTGAGATGTTGGTTTTCCTGGTATTGCTCACAGAATTATTCTGACATTTGTTCACTTGTGACCCTGTGTTGTGTGTGACCCACATAATTCCTCGAGTTGGTGGGGGAACCCCTACACTGCAAGGAATCAGCTCAGCCTTAAGCTTCTCCCAACAATTATTCTCATGGCAGGTCATGTGTTTTTTCCCTTCACAATTCTAAGTACCACCACTTGCTAATGTGATACTAGATTGACTTAAAAAAAATAAAGGTCCTATTGTGTGGACATATTTTCTAACTTAGAAAAAGTTTCAAAGAACTCCATGTACCCTTGAACTAGATTTACCTATTCTTAACCTTTATTCCATTTGCTTTAGCATTGCACTCTCTCTCTTTTTCTCTTTTTTGAACCACATGAAAGTATGTCACATACATACATCAGGATCCTTCACCCCCTAAACACTTTGTGCATTTCCTTGAAAGCAGGAATACTCTCAACATAGCCACTGTACAGTTACCAACTTTATAAATTTACATTGGTACTGTGATCTAACCATGTCTTTCGTAGCATTGTCCACACTCCCTGCTCCTGTAGAACACAAAATCTAGGGTCAAACTTGCATTTAGTTGTCTTTGAATCGAAAACATTTCCATAGCCTTTCTTTCAATTTTATGATGTTGCCTTAAAAAAACAACAACACTCCCCTATTGCATTTATCTGATGATCCAGCATTCTTGGCTGGAATATTGCAAAATTAATATTTTGTCCCTTGAAAGGTATCACAGCTGGAGGCACACAATACCCATCTGCCTCTTGTTGGTAATGTCCATTTTTCTCCCCATCAAGGTATTGCTTAATTTCTCCACTGGGTAATTTTTTTTCCCCTCCCTTGAACTAATCAGCAGTCTCTGGGGAGATACTTTAAGACCGTGCAAATATCTTGCTCATTAACATTTCTCCCTTAGAATTAGCATCCATTGATGGCTCCTGCCTGGTCCCATCTTTACTCTGATGACTGCCAAATGCTGATTTTCCAGTTCTAGCAGTGCCTTTGAATTTACCAGTCAACCCTCAGTATTCTTTTTATTTACTAGTGGCCTGGTGCACGGATTCATGCACATTGAAAGGAAATTAATTAGGAGGTGGCTGGCGGGGCGGGACTGGGCGAGCAGGGCCGGACACACCCTGGAGCCAACCTCCCACGGTCCCTCCTGGGTCGGCTGCACCTGGGGCAGCACTGTGGCTAGAAGAGCGTCTGCAAAGTGAGTAGGGTCCCTCTGACAGGTGGGGTTCCTCGGCCTGGCCTTCGGGGATCGAGCTGAAACCAGCTCTCTGACATCTCCCAAGGGGTCCCGGCGTGTGAGAGGGCACTCTGCAAAGTTGTTGTCACTTGGCATCTCCAGCATTGAGCATCTCCCCGTTGGTGGTCAGTGCATGTCATACCTACCAGCCTGTCAGATGGTCAGTCGGACGGTCGCTTAGCCTTTTATATATATAGATTTATTTATTTATTTTTATAAGTAAAGGACTCATTAATCTTATTCTTCCGGTGCTTTATGATTCATCACTGTACTTAACTTGGATGCCGAATTTGTCCCAGATTTAACCAGTGGCACCCCCTTCAAGCAGCTCCTATGTCAGATATTTAACGAAGATTTCTGGATTTTGATTGAAAGATAAAATATAAGATGTTCCTAGGTATTCTATGCACCCTGACATAATAGGAGAGCATGTTACGCAATGGTTAAGGTCTTGGGATAGAGATAGATCTAGGCTTTCCATTCTGGCTTTCCTATTTATTGGCCATGTTTCCTGGATGGATTATTTACCCTTCCCATGCCTCAGTTTCCTCATGATATGTGATAATATTAGAACCTACCTCATGGGGACATAGTGAGAATTAAGTGAGATCAGATATATAAACTGTTTGGGCCCTGGCCAGTGTGACTCAGTTGGTTGGGCATTGTCCCGTGCACCAAAAGGTTGCTGGTTTGATTCCTGGTCAGGGCACATGCCCTGGTTGCTGACTCGAGCCCCAGTAGGGGGCGTGCAGGAGGCAGCCAATTGATGCTTCTCTTTCTCTTTCTCTCTCTCTCTCTCAAAAAACAAAACAAAAAACCACACAAAACAAAACAATCAAAAAATTTAAACTGCTTGGTAGAGTAACTGATACATAAATACTTGACACATGTGGGCTAGTACCATCATTTTATTTCTCCATATGACAGCTTGTGCATGGTCTGGGTTGTCTCAATTGCTACTACTGCACCCTACTGTTAGTTGCTGCCATTCAAAAGTCATCCCAAATTCATATCTATCTGTCCTTTTACAATATATGTACTTTTTTTTTCTTTTTTTTTATTATTCTGGGCCAGCTTTAGCTCTGAGGCCTTGGCTGCTGAAAGCAGGTTTCTGGCCTTTGTTTACCTTCTGTATTTGATACAATGTTGTGGTCTGGCTGGCTGAAGCCCGGCTGACTAAAGCAGGTTTCTGGGGTTTTGTTTAGCTTCTATATTTGCAACATAGTTGCTTAGAGTTGCAGCTAAGAGGACAGCAAGTCAGGCGGGGAACGTTGGAGTCCGCTGTCACTGGAGCAAGCAAGCCTCCTGTTCACTTTAAGCTGCCTGGCTGCCGGCCACCATCTTGGCTGGCAGTTAATTTGCATATTGCCCTGATTAGCCAATGGGAAGGGTAGTGGCCGTACGGCTAATTACCATGTTTCTCTTTTATTAGATAGGATAGATTTATTTATTTATTTTTATAAGTAAAGGACTCATTAATCTTATTCTTCCGGTGCTTTATGATTCATCACTGTACTTAACTTGGATGCCGAATTTGTCCCAGATTTAACCAGTGGCACCCCCTTCAAGCAGCTCCTATGTCAGATATTTAACGAAGATTTCTGGATTTTGATTGAAAGATAAAATATAAGACGTTCCTAGGTATTCTATGCAACCTGGCATAATAGGAGAGCATGTTACGCAATGGTTAAGGGCTTGGAATAGAGATAGATCTAGACTTTCCATTTTGGCTTTCCTATTTATTGGCCATGTTTCCTTCCCATGCCTCAGTTTCCTTATGATATGTGATAATATTAGAACCTTCCTCATGGGGACATAGTGAGAATTAAGTGAGATCAGATATATAAACTGTTTGGGCCCTGGCCAGTGTGACTCAGTTGGTTGGGCGCTGTCCAGTGCACCAAAAGGTTGCTGGTTTGATTCCTGGTCAGGGCACATGCCCTGGTTGCTGACTCGAGCCCCAGTAGGAGGCATACAGGAGGCAGCCAATTGATGCTTCTCTCTCTCTCTCTCTCTCTCTCTCTCTCTCAAAAAACCCCACAAAACAATCAAAAAATTTAAACTGCTTGGTAGAGTAACTGATACATAAATACTTGACACATGTGGGTTAGTACCATCATTTTATTTCCCCATATGACAGCTTGTGTGTGGTCTGGGTTGTCTCAATTGCTACTACTGCACCCTACTGTTAGTTGCTGCCATTCAAAAGTCATATTTATTTTTGTTTTGTTTGTTAATCCTCACTCAAGGATATTTTTTCATTGATTTATAGAGAGTGGAAGGGAGGAGGAGAAACAGAGAAAAACACTGATGGCTGGAGTCAAACCCGAGATCTGTCAGTCCCTGGGCCAACACTATCCACTGAGCCAAACCAGCTAGGACTACAATATATTTCAATTAACTGAGTTGTTGAATATTGTGGGTCTCCAGGGACCCACAGATAAGCATAGCCCTGCTTTCCTTTTGTTGACAATGAGAAATCTGAGAACCTGAGAGGTTAGATGGCTTGCCTCAGGTCACCCAGGAAGAGTGGATGAGCTAGGAAGGGTGTCTAGTCTTCAACTACACACTCTGTAAGACATGTCCTATCTCTACCATGATCAACAGCAACATTCATTTCGTTTCCTTTTCCAGTCAAGGGGTATTATTCAAAGTATCAGTGGGAAAGCATCTCATTTTCTGCATGAGTCATCCTCATTCCAAGATTAACATGCTCCACTTTTTCATTCTTTGCCTCCCACTCAGTTTCACATCCAGCCGGAGGCCTGAGAGTCTCCTCACCATATGCACCCTCCACCCCACCCTGCTCTCACCCCTCCCTCCGGAGCCGCACTTTTCCTCCTGGCCCCAGACTGCCCCTCCATCCTCAGATTCCAGTGGCCACTTTTGCTGGACTCTGGTTTAAGAAAGGCATGTCTTCCTGAAATACCCCTCTGATCTATGTTGAAAATAGAAGAAAGAAATATATACTTAAGTTGCAGCAGATGTACAGGAACAAGTGTTTGTCCATATGCTTCTGACATTCCATTAAGGTCCAAGTATTAGAGCAATATGTATGTATCTCTGAACATATACTTGAAAAAAAAATCCCCACCTGAGGATCTTCTTCTCATTGATTTCTAGAAATTGTGGAAGGGAGGGTTGGCGGGGGGAGGTGGAGAGAGAGAAACATCCATTGGCCCCTCCTGCACGCACCCCTACAGGGAACCAGGAATCGAACCTGAGACCCTTCAGTCCTTGGGCCAACACTCTAACCACTGAACTCATTCTTCTCCCATTGGGAGCATAGGGGACTCGTCTCTGTGGTCAGACCATCTCCCATCCCTGAGTCCTCCTGGGAAGGAATACATGGCCTCCCTCTGCTCAGATGTCAATTCAAATAGCCCTCATCTGAAAAATGCCTTCCATCAGCCTCACCTCAGAGCCTTCACCCTGCAGGTCCCTGTTGCTCCGTATCTTCTGTACAGGCATGCCTTGCTTTATTGCACTTCACTTTATGTGCTTTACAGATAGAGCATTTTTGCAAATTGAAGGTTTGTGAAAGTCCTGCCTTGAGCAAATCTATAGGCACCATATTTTCAACAGGCTCAGTGGATGGTTAGCATTTTTTAACAATAAAGTTTATTTATTTATTTTTTTATTAATCCTCACCCTCAGATATGTTTTCCATTGAATTTTTAGAGAGAATGAAAGGGAGGGGGGTGGGGGAGAGAGAGAGAGAGAGAGAGAGAGAGAGAGATGAGAGAGACACTTCAATTGGTTGCTTTTCACACTTGCCCCAACTGGGGCCAGGACCAAAACTGAATGTGCCCTTGACCAGGAATCGAACCCATGACCTTTGGTGTGCAGGCTGATGCTCTAACCACTTAGCAACATCAGCCATGGCAACAATAAAGTATTTTTAAATTAAAGTATGTACATTGTATTTTAGATATAATGCTATTGCAGACTTAATAGACTACAGTGTAAGCAACGTTTATATGCACTGGGAAACCAAAAAGTGACTTGCTTTATTGTGATATATGCTTTATTGCAGTGGTCTGGCACGAAACCTTCCATATCTCTTCAGGATGCCTATATTTGCATTCCATTGACTTGTCTGTCCAGGAAAAACAGTCCCGGGGAACTGATGAGGGAAGTACAGCTGTCTGACATTCAGGCAGGGCAGAAAAGAGCCAAAATACAGCATAGTCTGCCTTTGCCTGCAGAAGGTCCCACAGAGCCTCTCTGAGTGGGTCTTTCAAGATGTCCCTAGAGCTGACTCTTCAATAGAACAAGTGAGGCCTCACAATAGAGAGACACTAGGTGGGAAGGTAGAAAGAGTAACAGCAAGAGAGAGTTTGGTGAGACATAAGGAAGAACTGTCAGGAACTTCTTGGAGGCCTTATGAAGCCTTTGCCCCCAGACAATCATTAGTCTTGGATGGTGTCATTGTTTACCTGCAGCAAAGCAAGTGAACCACATGACCTCTTGAAATCCCCGTGCCTTTGATTCTAGAAACCCAGCAGGTTTCTCTTCTGTTCTGGTTGTACTCTGAGCTCCAGGCGAGTCACCTTGGCTGGGTTTTAATCAGTGAGTCTCAGTAGTAAAACAAAGGTGGTTGTAATGCGTGACAAGTCCAAGTGTCCAGGTGGCCGGCCGTACCACTTGATGTTGGCAGATTTCTGCTAAACAAGGTGATGCTTTTGCGATGGTTGAGAATGGTGTGTGCCTAGGCTCCTGCAGATAAGACCCATGGATAGTATCTGAAGGCTGTTTCCTGCCAGGGGGAATGCATTTTAGTGTTCTCTTAGGTGTACTGTGAATAAGGGGTCCTTCTTTTATTTTTTCTTTCTTTTTTTCTTTTTCTTTTTTTTTTTTT
>NW_005357346.1:2426369-2456760 GCF_000412655.1 Myotis brandtii | reverse complement strand
TGTTGAATATTGTGGGTCTCCAGGGACCCACAGATAAGCATAGCCCTGCTTTCCTTTTGTCGACAATGAGAAATCTGAGAACCTGAGAGGTTAGATGGCTTGCCTCAGGTCACCCAGGAAGAGTGGATGAGCTAGGAAGGGTGTCTAGTCTTCAACTACACACTCTGTAAGACATGTCCTATCTCTACCATGATCAACAGCAACATTCATTTCGTTTCCTTTTCCAGTCAAGGGGTATTATTCAAAGTATCAGTGGGAAAGCATCTCATTTTCTGCATGAGTCATCCTCATTCCAAGATTAACATGCTCCACTTTTTCATTCTTTGCCTCCCACTCAGTTTCACATCCAGCCGGAGGCCTGAGAGTCTCCTCACCATATGCACCCTCCACCCCACCCTGCTCTCACCCCTCCCTCCGGAGCCGCACTTTTCCTCCTGGCCCCAGACTGCCCCTCTATCCTCAGATTCCAGTGGCCACTTTTGCTGGACTCTGGTTTAAGAAAGGCATGTCTTCCTGAAATACCCCTCTGATCTATGTTGAAAATAGAAGAAAGAAATATATACTTAAGTTGCAGCAGATGTACAGGAACAAGTGTTTGTCCATATGCTTCTGACATTCCATTAAGGTCCAAGTATTAGAGCAATATGTATGTATCTCTGAACATATACTTGAAAAAAAAATCCCCACCTGAGGATCTTCTTCTCATTGATTTCTAGAAATTGTGGAAGGGAGGGTTGGCGGGGGGAGGGGGAGAGAGAGAAACATCCATTGGCCCCTCCTGCACGCACCCCTACAGGGAACCAGGAATCGAACCTGAGACCCTTCAGTCCTTGGGCCAACACTCTAACCACTGAACACGCTGGCCAGGTTTGAACAAATACATTTTATGTCACTCTCTTTCTCCAAAAAATGGGTGGGGGATCCTTCTGATGTGCTTGGATTTTGTTGAACAAAATAAAACTGGAAATAAACGTGCCATTGGCTGCACCTTGGGGGATCTTTTTATTGTGCCAAGAGCTTAGGTTTTGAGCTATTTTTTGAAACACGCTCTGACCTGTTTAATACGAACCTGCTTAAATCAAAATGCTAGCAAAATACTGAAATATTTGCAGGTGGGATGATATGATGAGTGGGATTTGCTTCAAAATAATCCAGCGTGAGGTAGAAAGCGTGTGGGAGGGCGGGGGGAGAGAGATGAAGCAAGATTGGCTATGGATTGATAAGGTTGGAAGGATGGTGATGAGTCCATGGGGTTACTGTACCTTTTTATACAATTAAGTTTTAAAACGCTAGTTTAAATGTTCATAATTTGCTTCTACCTTCCTCTCCCCCCTGTGGGTTTCTCTTTTACTCTGTTTCTCCCAAAGCTCCCTTTTCTAGAAAGACAGCTCAGGCTGTGCACCCTTTAATAAAAGTTTCGTGATTACTTTAATCCACTAACGCCATTGATTTAGAAATAACCAAATGTGTATTTCCCTGCATTAGCTTGAGTTAGTCTTACTAGTATAGCCCCATTTGTCTGGACACTTGTTAAGGGCAGAGACTAAACCTTATACTTTGAGGTTAACCCCACACCGGCTGGCCTAAAACTGGTCTCAGTCAATGCTTCCTAATTGATGGACATGGTTGTTGGGAAATTGGTGAAAAGTGTCAATGAGAATAGGCTGTAGATTTGTCATATATTTTTCTTTAAAGCCCTTCTGCATAGAGTTTACAATATCTTAGTCTTATTTCATTTTAAGGAAGAACTGGCTTAAGATCACTTTTTCTCCCCATTGAAGCATTTCATGTTAGGAAGTGATTCAAGAGCAACGGATGCAAAGGCTGGTGGGTAGTTTACCCCCAGAGGAGACCTAATGAAATAAAATCCTAAGCATGGGGATAATCTTAGAACTCTGCATTGCTTCCCATTGCACAGTCTAATTAAAGGAGGCGGTAGGGTGGGAGAGTATCAAGAAGAAAATGTCAGTTGTTAGTTTTCAGAATTTTGCCCGGGGAGCCATATAAGAACTGTCTCATTTTAGGCTTGTCCATGCTGGTTTAATGCACAGTGAGAGCCAAATTCAAAGGCAATCTAATTGAGTTGCAGTTTGCTTATGAGTTTTCTCATACACACGCATCTTTCAAAACGCTTAGAACTGGTGCTTTTTTTCAGACCAGGGGAAGAGCCACTGCAAAGTTGGGGAGAGTCCAAGAGAAGTTTCTCCATCATTCTTCTCCCATTGGGAGCATAGGGGACTCGTCTCTGTGGTCAGACCATCTCCCATCCCTGAGTCCTCCTGGGAAGGAATACATGGCCTCCCTCTGCTCAGATGTCAATTCAAATAGCCCTCATCTGAAAAATGCCTTCCATCAGCCTCACCTCAGAGCCTTCACCCTGCAGGTCCCTGTTGCTCCGTATCTTCTGTACAGGCATGCCTTGCTTTATTGCACTTCACTTTATGTGCTTTACAGATAGAGCATTTTTGCAAATTGAAGGTTTGTGAAAGTCCTGCCTTGAGCAAATCTATAGGCACCATATTTTCAACAGGCTCAGTGGATGGTTAGCATTTTTTAACAATAAAGTTTATTTATTTATTTTTTTATTAATCCTCACCCTCAGATATGTTTTCCATTGAATTTTTAGAGAGAATGAAAGGGAGGGGGGTGGGGGAGAGAGAGAGAGAGAGAGAGAGAGAGAGAGATGAGAGAGACACTTCAATTGGTTGCTTTTCACACTTGCCCCAACTGGGGCCAGGACCAAAACTGAATGTGCCCTTGACCAGGAATCGAACCCATGACCTTTGGTGTGCAGGCTGATGCTCTAACCACTTAGCAACATCAGCCATGGCAACAATAAAGTATTTTTAAATTAAAGTATGTACATTGTATTTTAGATATAATGCTATTGCAGACTTAATAGACTACAGTGTAAGCAACGTTTATATGCACTGGGAAACCAAAAAGTGACTTGCTTTATTGTGATATATGCTTTATTGCAGTGGTCTGGCACGAAACCTTCCATATCTCTTCAGGATGCCTATATTTGCATTCCATTGACTTGTCTGTCCAGGAAAAACAGTCCCGGGGAACTGATGAGGGAAGTACAGCTGTCTGACATTCAGGCAGGGCAGAAAAGAGCCAAAATACAGCATAGTCTGCCTTTGCCTGCAGAAGGTCCCACAGAGCCTCTCTGAGTGGGTCTTTCAAGATGTCCCTAGAGCTGACTCTTCAATAGAACAAGTGAGGCCTCACAATAGAGAGACACTAGGTGGGAAGGTAGAAAGAGTAACAGCAAGAGAGAGTTTGGTGAGACATAAGGAAGAACTGTCAGGAACTTCTTGGAGGCCTTATGAAGCCTTTGCCCCCAGACAATCATTAGTCTTGGATGGTGTCATTGTTTACCTGCAGCAAAGCAAGTGAACCACATGACCTCTTGAAATCCCCGTGCCTTTGATTCTAGAAACCCAGCAGGTTTCTCTTCTGTTCTGGTTGTACTCTGAGCTCCAGGCGAGTCACCTTGGCTGGGTTTTAATCAGTGAGTCTCAGTAGTAAAACAAAGGTGGTTGTAATGCGTGACAAGTCCAAGTGTCCAGGTGGCCGGCCGTACCACTTGATGTTGGCAGATTTCTGCTAAACAAGGTGATGCTTTTGCGATGGTTGAGAATGGTGTGTGCCTAGGCTCCTGCAGATAAGACCCATGGATAGTATCTGAAGGCTGTTTCCTGCCAGGGGGAATGCATTTTAGTGTTCTCTTAGGTGTACTGTGAATAAGGGGTCCTTCTTTTATTTTTTTTTCTTTCTTTTTTTCTTTTTCTTTTTTTTTTTTTGTTAGTCCTCATCCGAGGATATTTTTCCATTGATTTTTAGAGAGAGGGGAAGGGAGGGGGAGAGACAGAGAGAAACATCAGCGTTAGAGACATCCATTGGTTGCCTCCCACATGTGTCCTGACCAGGACCAGGGATCGAGCCTGCAACCTAAGTATGTGCCCTTGACCAGAATCAAACCCAGGACCCTTCAGTCCTCGGGCAGATGCTCTATCCACTGAGCAAAACTGACTAGGGCAGGAAGGACTTCTTTTTCCAAAGGGAGTTCTAAGGCAGCTTTCATTCCTTTCTGGTGTGCTTTCTAACTGCAGTAAGAGTTAAACTTACACGCGATGCTGAGTATGTGCTATCTCTCAACAAATACTTATTTCTTAACTAATGTTGCTGGCTCTGTCTCCCCCATTCAATGAAAATGCCCACATTCAAACTCAGTGGCTTCAAGAGAAAGGACTAGGAAAGGACAGTAGCTCTCAGAAACGATAGCATAGATGGTGAGTTCTTCAACAAAGGCTTTGGGCTGACCATGATTTTGAGAGCCAGGTGTTATAAGCAAGCGACCACAGACACAAACCACAGGACACCGAGTACATGCACAAGAAACGGGAGACACAATGTCACACAGTTCCTTGTCTCATCTACTATCGTGGAATATGAAGGGCAGCTGCCTTGTCTTTGAAAACAAAGGACAGCTATGTCTGACAACTGTTACCCACATGTTTGTTTGGCTGTGATAGAAGTCACTCAGCTGTGCTCCCCAGCACAGACTGGAGCCACACTGCGTTCCTCAATGTGGGCACTTGGGTAACTGAGGATGACTAGGCAGTTTGGGTAAGATTACCTATTGCTGTACACTTCTACTTGTAAAAAGAACACTGGGTCAGTCAGGAGACCTGGGTGATAGCCCTGGCTCTGACAAGTGGTCACTGTCACCTTAGATCAGTGGTTCTCAACCTTGGCTGCACATTAGAATCACCTGGGAATCTTGTTAGGGCCCTCAACCTGTGCCCTGACCAGGAATCGAACCCTCACCTCCTCGTTCATAGGTCAATGCTCAACCACTGAGCCACACCGGCCGGTACTGACTTCTCTTCTTGAATTTACCTCACAGTTGTAGGCTTGTGCGTCACTGACATCACTGTCCTTTTAGAGGAGGGGTCCTCAAACTTTTTAAACAGGGGGCCAGTTCACTGTCCCTCAGACCGTTGGAGGGCCGGACTATAGTTTAAAAAAAAACTATGAACAAATTCCTATGCACACTGCATATATCTTATTTTGAAGTAAAAAAACAAAACAGGAACAAATACAATATTTGTATTTGCATGTGGCCCGAGGGCCGTAGTTTGAGGACCCCTGCCTTAGACAAATGGCTTTCTCTGTCTGGGTCTCACTTCCCCATCTGCTAATTTAGAGATTAATCGGTGGTTATTCAGATGCTGGGCCCCTCCCAGACCCACGGAGTCAGTCAGTGTCTCCAGAGGTGGGCTGGACAGGTGACCTTTACAAAGCTCCCAAGGAGATTCTGATGTGCACTTGGAAAGAACCACTGGATCTAGAGGTTGCGAATTCTATGATTCTTCAGGACTGAGAGGAAAGAAAAAAATTCAGTGAGTAGCTCCATAAAGTCCACAGTTGATCACAGTTTATCAGCTCAGGGCACTTGAACTCAAAGCCTGGTCAGGGGCTCATGGCTCCTTGGCGTGGTTTCTTCAGGGAGTGTTTGGGCTTGGTTTTGCAAGTTCATATTGTATAACGAAAACACCAGTGTTCTCAAGCCCTGCATGCATTAATAAATAATTAAGATAATTCTATAATTACCAGACGTGACCTCATTAGTTACCATTATTCTAATGGAATCTGCTGAGGATGTGTATTTTCCTCTTCTGGAGATGTGATCTACAACCTCAGAAATTCTCTAAGAGGGCCCCTGAGAGAACCATCTGGCTGAGCTGGAGATGCTAAGAAGTGTTACACACACTCTTTTCTCATTCTGAGCACTTCGCCTGGAAGGTGTCATACACATATGTGAATTGAGAATGGTGGAGATAGTCAGGTAGCATTTGGCCAGGAGCCCAGGAAGGCTCAGACCCTGTCCTCTGGCCAGCAACCCCTCTCCATGAGGTCCTTGAGGGAATCCCATGCTCAGAGGACAATGGATGACAGCAAAGGCTGGGACTCTGAAACATGGGTCCCAACTGCCAACGTGGAGCCCAAGATCTAGGCTGGACAGAGCTCATGCAGAACCCCTTTGACTTAGGCATGAGGCAGCCTTTTTCCTTTATCTTTTCCCCATAATTCCACTATGGAAAGTCCTGGGTCTCACTATATCCTGCAGAGAGGAAAGTCCAGGCAACAAGACACAAGCACAAGGAGCAGGGTGCCAGGGCAAAGGGTACTTATGTCTCTACCAGGAACAGAGCTGGTCCAGACTGCCCACCCAGGTCTCTTAGTGTGGGGGCAGCAGCAGCCTTTTTGACTTGACAAACAAATGGAACTGTCCAAAGAAAGAATGCTAGAGCAAAGAAACCAGCTGCAACTTCTCCCACAGGATTGTCTAGAAAGAGAGAACAGTGATGGCCCACCTTCTACTTAGAGGCAGCTGAGAAGGCTCCTGGCACCCACAAGGACCTCTCTCCAGGGCTGAGTTTCCACAAGTATACCCTTCCTGGTTAGTGTGTCTTTCCCCCTGTATTCCTAGGACTAGTGTAGTTGCTGATATGTGATGGGTGCTGGGTGCTTGTTAAGGACTGAATGTCTGTGTTCCCCTCCCCCCAAATTTATATGTTGAAGCCTTAACCCTTACTATGATGGTACTTGGAGATGGGGCTTTGGGATGTCATTAGGGTTAAAGTCATGAGGGTGGGACTTTTATGATGGGATCGGTGACTTTACGAGAAGAGACATGAGAGAGCTTGCTCTTTGTCTCAGCATGCACAAAGAAGGGATCACCCGGCCAGTGTTGCTCCGTGGTCAAGCGTCAACTTATAAACCAGGGCTCGGTCCCCAGTCTGGGGCGTGCAGGAGGCTGCTGATCAATGATTCTCTCTCATCATTGATGTATCTATCTCTCTCTTCCTCTCTGAAATCAATTTTTAAAAAATTAAAAATAAAAAAGAGGAGGTCACGTGAACATACAGCAAAGTGGCAGCCACCTACAAGCCAAGAGAAGAGGCCTCAGAATAAACCTGTCTTGCCAGCTCCTTGATCTTGGACTTCCCAGTCTCCAGAACTGTGAGAAATGAATGTCTGTTGTTTAAGCCATTCAGTCTATGATATGTTGTTATGGCAGCCTGAACTAAGACGGTGCTCGATACATTTTAATTAAATGATTGAAAGATGAGCCAATGAAAAGTTTTGCTTCTCATGGAGATATACTAGGATGCATATAATACCACATCCTTTTGGATGCAAAGGATGCCTAACTCAAGCATGCTTAAGCAAAAACAGAGACTTTATTGGTTCATGTAACTGAAAAGTCCAGGAATTAATCTTTGGCCACAGCCTGATTGAAAGGCACCAACATTGTCTTCGGGAATGTTTTTCTCTCCATCTCTCTTCTCTGCTTTGTTCTGTGTTGACTTTATATTCAGCAGTATTTCTTCAAGCTTATTTTTGACCAACTTAGCAACCCAAGTAGAAAGAGAGCATTGCTTTCCCAGTAGCTATAGCAAAAGTCCTGCGGGACTCTTATTGGATTGACTTGAGATGTGTGCACCTCCTGAATGCCCTTGTGGCCAGAGAGATGGGAGGTGTGGGTGGATCGTGTGCTCTTCACAGCAGCTGTAGGGTGAGACTTACAGGAACCTTATGGCCTCAAGAGGAGGTATGGTTCCCCAAAGGCAAATTAGGACCCCTTACCGGAAGAAGGAGACTAGATACTACTCAGGCAAATCAAACACAGAAACAGATGTTCAGCATAGGTAGCATGCCATAAATTAAGATTTTGTTTATATATTGCTGTTAAGGTTAATCTTGAAGTTAATTATTTTGCTTTAATTGAAGTAATTGGAAATAAGATAATAAAAATAGGCTTGAATTTCATTTAGTATGCTTGAATTTCATACTAAAGCCTTATCCAATAAAATCCTTTAAAAATAACAATTTTCTCCTGGTAATATGTCATACTCGTTCTAAAAATCTTTCAGAAAATACAGCAAAGTATGAAAAAGGAAATAACCATCCCTTATAATCCTAAAAAATATTAACTACTAAAATTGTTTATAACCTTCCAGACTGTTTTTTTCTATTTTATATAGTATGTATTGTGCGATCTATTTTACAGAATGTATTTTAAGGGATATATTTGAATGCTGGACACCATTTCATGTTTATAGACATCTAGATTGTTTTTAATAATTACACAGTATCACATTTATTTAATCAATTGGTGAACATTAAAATTGTTTCCAATTTTTCATTCTTAGAAAAAATGTTCCCATGAGCAGCCTTGACATGTAGATTTACACACTTGTGAAATTACTTCTTGATGATAAATTTCTAGAATTGGGCCAGTTGTGACAAAATGTATGGGTAGTTTTAATTATGGTGCATATAAAAACTGGCTGTGTATGTCTTTTGCCCATTTTTCTATTTTCTTGTTGATTTGTAAAAGTTCTTTATGTATTAAGGATATTAAGTTGAGTTCCCCAAAAGCAGACTCTAAGATAGATTCCCATGCAGGAGTTTATTGGGTGAGTACTCTTGGGATTAAGCCCTAAAGGAAAATTAAAAAAGCAGGATTGGGCAGAAGGCCTCAGTCAGCTGACCCTATGGGGAGTTCTGTATTGAGGCAAGAAGGCCAACCCTTTATACCCCTTTATTGACCATTGGCTGCCCCAGGGAGGGGGATGACCTCAAGCAAAGTGGCTCTCTTCACCTGTGGACAGTTTCAGGAGAGAAACCCAACTGAGATACCAATATTCCAGACAGCTGGGGGGTTAACACCCCAATACTGAAGTGGGATCTGGGCGGCACACCCCAGCATTCACTGCGGATACCTTTGACCACCACCACATGTGTTGTGGATATTTCCCCCACTTTGTCATTTGTCTATTGACTTGTTATCAGTTATTCTTTGCTTATTTTACTGAGTTTTATAGTCAAATTAGGTTTTTTTTCATTATGGTTTCTGACTTTTATATCATCCTACCCCTCTCTAAGATTATTTGAACATCTGTATATTCCTTTAGCATTCTCATTTTTATTCCCATTTACGTCTTTAATTAACTCTTCTGGCACTTATTTTGATTTACAGTATAAAATAGGTATCTTTTTAAATGATAAGGACCAGTTTTCCCCGTGGATTGGAAATGACATCTTTAGCACAACTAACTACTTATATTTCGCTCCATTTCTAGCTTTCTATAATGTTCTGTTAACCTGTCTACACCTGTACTAGTGTAATACTGGTTTACTTTATTTTATTTTATTTTTAATTTACATACAGTAACATTCACTGTTTGGGGTGTACAGCTCTGAGTTTTGCCAAACGCACGAGTGTGTAAGATAGAGAACTGTTCCATAGTCTCCCAAATTCCCTCATGCTGCCCTTTTGCTGTCCAACCTCCCCTCTCCTTTAACCTCTGGCAACCCTGATCTAGTTTTTGACCCTATTATTTTGTATTTTCCAGAATGTTATGTAAATGGAATTGTACAGTGTGTCGCCACTTGAGCTTTTGTTAGACACACAGATAGTGAGGACTGACACATATTGGAAGTACCTATTGAAGGAAGTTGGAGAGTGTATATTCCTTATGCCTAGAGGTTCTTTCACTCAGCATAGTGTCCATATGATCCATCCGTTGTCACGTGTATCACAGTTCATCTCTTTTTATTGCTGAGTAGTATTCCATTGTATGAATGTACCACAGTCTGTTTATCCATTTCCCAACTGAGGGATATTTGAGTTGTGGTGATGAATAAAGCTGCTATAAACATTTGGGTTTTGTGAGGATATATGTCTTAATTCACTTGGATAATTATGTAGGAGTGGGATTTCTGGGTCTTTCTTTTCATTACCACACATATACCTTAACATTTGTAAAGTGTATTCACATACGAAAAGGAGAGTGACTGCCTAGTTACTTTATCACACTTTGCATTCTTTTTTTCTTTCTCTTCTTCCTCCTCCTTTTTATCCCATTAGGATATTGACTGGTGTTGTTGATTTGTGTAAAAAGCCACCTATTGTAAGTCATGATACCTCTTACCAAGGCAATAAGTTCCTAAAACTAAACTATGAGCAGCCTCAATAACTGATACATACTATTTGTGATTTTGTTAATTATTCCACTGTTACAGACAAGAGCAAGTACCTTTAGCCTTAATTTATGTAATACCAAGTCTTTCTTCTTCCTCCTCCTCTTCTTCCCTCCTCCCCCCTCCTCCTCCTTCTCCTTCTTCTTCCTTCTCCTCCTCCTCTTTCTTTTTCTTTTTCTTTCTTTCTTTTTTTTTTTTTTGCACACAAGGCATCACAATCCAGATGGGACAAATTCCTCTCTGAATCAGGCAAGCACACCTGCATGAAACTAGTGGGCAAAGGACCCTGGAGTAAGAAAAGCATAGGTGATCCTGGGAACCACCACAAATTGTTCTCAAGGGTAGTCCACTCTCTTTAGAGAATTGTTCTCAAGGGTAGTCCACTCTCTTTAGAGTCTCCTCATTCTGACACATAGTTTGGCGTAAACCATGGGATGAAATGCATTCCATTAGGATGCTGAAATTTCCAGGTTGGAGAGACCTCGCTAACTCCTCAGGTTCCTTGCTTGGAGGCTTTAGGCATAAGGAATATACACTTACCAACTTCCTTTAATAGATACTTCCAATATGTATCAATCCTCACCATCTGTGTGTCTAACAAAACCTCTTGTTTTAAACACATTTCCTCCTAGCCTTTCTTTGAAACAACACTGGCAAACTCTTGCAAAACGAGAACTACTTGTTCAAAGCCAGCACGATGTGTTCGTCAGGGTAGTAGGCGATTCAATTATGTTGTTTATCCACTTAGGCGCAATGAGTCTCAGCCAGCACAGGGACTTCCTCCTAATTTGTTTGTCTCCCTTCGTTAATTGGACACGCCAAGTGAAATGGGGTGTCTCTTATGGCAGTGCCTGCAAAGAAGAAGTCACTGCAAATTTACCAATGTAGCATTTTCCGATAGTGAGGGGATACAGAGAAGAATCTACTCTTCCTGTCTGCCCTTTTTCACTGGCGGAAGCCCCGCTGCTGCTCGGTGCCCTATATCAGGAAAGAACCGGTTTCTTTTAAGGACCCACAGGGCGCTCTGGCTTCCCAGCTCTTTAATCCATCCATGGTTTTCAACCTCCAGTAGTGATCAATCCACAACATGGGGACCAAGTAGGAAACTTACTGTCACCTGTGCTTGCATTCAACCTTTGAATTGTGCACCCACTTTGTGTTGGAATTAAGACAGCCCTTGACGTCCAGGTAATTTATAATTGGTTACAACTACAATTTGGAGATTAAGAATGAAGGCTCTGACCCAGCTGGTGTGGCTCAGTGGTTGAGTGTCAACCTATGAACCAGGAGGTTGTGGTTCGACTCCCAGTCAGGGCACATGCCAGAGTTGTGGGCTCGATCCCAGTGTGGGGCGTGGAAGAGGCAGAGGATCAATGATTCTCTCTCACATTGGTGTTTCTATCTCTTCTTCTCCCTTCCTCTCTGAAAACAATATATATATATTGAAGGCTCTGAAGTCAAGCTAGGGATGGATTCAGCTTTTGTGGGAGCTACAGCTAAAACAGTTGGGGGCCTCTTGAAGAAAAAGAACATATTTACAAGCACAAAATTAGGCATAGGACCTTGCAAGGAAGCATGTACCAGTAAGTGAAACCTCAGCTCTTTGGTTTCTCAGAAGATCTCCTTCTGAGCCAGACACACTTAGGTTTAAACCTCAACAGTGTGATCTCCGGCAAGCGACCAAAGGGTTCTCTGCTCAATGTCCTCCCCTGCAACACGAGAAAAACAGTAAGATGATAAAATAGACTTCACAGTGGTGTTGGCAGGGCTCCAAAGATGAGAAAGCAAAACCTTTCGCCAGTGTCTGGCCCGTACTAGGTGCACAGTAAATGGTAGCTATTATTAGGAGTATAATGATCATGGTGAGCTTTCATCCTGTAGGACTGCATAACCACGGAACCTAGCTTCATGAGCAGGATTTAGAAAGAGAAAGAGAATGAAGTCCGAGTTCATACATGTTTGCTAATCAAGCTGCTACAGGGTACACATGTATGGCATGACCGTGAAGCCCAGCCCCACTGTGCCACAACCACACCACATACAGCGAGTGGCAGGCACTGCATGGCTCCTCACTCTGACAGCTGATTCATTCTGTGGTCATGAAGCACTTATCTTCAAAAACAGTATATTAATATCTGATTGTGCAATTAAACCAGACCTGGCTAGTTTTGCCTTCCTTGAGTGAAATATGTTCATTCAGCATAAGTGAGAAAGATAAAAATAAACTAGTCTTTTTTCTTCTTCAATGTGTAAGAAGTTGAGGGATGATAATAAAATAAGAAAGGCCATTTGGAAACTATTAAATTACATCCTTTGTATTTGCACAGCACATTCCTCTGCGTTTGATGCCATGATGTCCCTGCAAAGTAGATAACCAAATGCTTCCATATTTCGAGTGTACAGATTTTTAACTTGGCCTTCTAACTACATTTTTATTTATTTTTTCAAGACCCAACCCCAGAAGAGTGAGATATTCTCTATCTCACAGCCTGTCATGGACATCAACCCTGAGAGTCAGGTTCTCCCCGTGTCTCCCTCTAAAACAGTGGTTCTCAACCTTCTGGCCCTTTAAATACAGTTCCTCATGTTGTGACCCAACCATAAAATTATTTTCGTTGCTACTTCATAACTAATTTTGCTACTGTTATGAATCATAATGTAAACATCTGATATGCAGGATGGTCTTAGGCGACCCCCGTGAAAGGGTCATTCGACCGCCAAAGGGGTCACGACCCACAGGTTGAGAACCGCTGCTCTAAGAGAAGAAGACAGGGCAATTGGAAAATATATTGATAAACGGGTTATCACAGCAGACCACTGCTGCCTCCTCCCTGTGAAATTTTCATGTTGAGATCTTGGTGGATTTTGAAGCCTGAGATGTCTGGAGTCTGATAAACAAAATACGATTATGCTTCAGTTAACCAGGATCAGTGGTAGCTCCAAGGCAGTGGTCGGCAAACTGCGGCTCGGCAAACCGCGGCTTGCGAGCCACATGCGGCTCTTTGGCCCCTTGAGTGTGGCTCTTCCACAAAATACCGACTTCTGCGCATGGACCACAAAGTTTCAATCGCACTGTACGTGCGCACCCGCAGGTGGTATTTTGTGGAAGAGCCACACTCAAGGGGCCAAAGAGCCGCGGTTTGCCGACCACGGCTCCAAGGGGTAGTTGGGAGAAGACAATGATTTAATTATCCCCTTATTTGCAATAGCCACCTCTAGCCACACCAAATAGCCATGCAATCTGAGCAGACACAGTGTGCTTGCTGTGTAAACATGATTTCAAAACAAGCTTCCAGCAGCCTCTCTTCCTAACAGCTTGCTGGTGCTTAATCGTCTCCCATGTACAAACTCTGACTAGCAAAACAGACTACATGTTCTGATAATAGAAGTTAATTGAATTACCTAAAGGTTAACCAGAAAAGCTTATTTGTTTCACTCTTTGTACTAGAAAACCATTCTTAAGATGCATTCATTCAGTTCTTGCCTTAGCAGATAGGATGACAAGAATGTAAACTTGCATGAAAACAGGGCCAAGTCTTCTAGCCCAGCCCAATGACTGATGCAGAGGAGGTAGTCAATAAGTGTTTGATAAGATGATTAACTAATGAGGTAGGCTGTGTAACAAAGACAGTGTCTAACTCAGCCGTGGGCAAACTACGGCCCGCGGGCCGAATCTGGCCCGTTTGAAATGAATAAAACTAAAAAAAAAAAAAGACCGTACCCTTTTATGTAATGATGTTTACTTTGAATTTATAGTAGTTCACACAAACACTCCATCCATGCTTTTGTTCCGGCCCTCCGGTCCAGTTTAAGAACCCATTGTGGCCCTCGAGTCAAAAAGTTTGCCCACCCCTGGAACTAGTTCCCCAGTTTTCCCTAGTCTTGACTTTATCTGTGTAACTGACATGAAGCATAAATTACTTGAACATAATAAAGATACATCATGAAAAAACTCCCATTGCTTGGACTCTGTAAGCTTTCAAAGCATTCCTTATTATTTAGGTTCATTTAAAGTCATTATTCTTTTGGAAGTTATTGTTTTGTAGGAATAATTATATTCAAGTGACTTCAAAAAAAGTTTGAGGTGCTTAAAATAGACAATAAATAAGCAGTAGGAAAAGAAGTGGGTGAACTATCTAATTCACCCATTCATCAATTTTTCCTTTTTAAAAATAAAAAATATTTTTATTGATTTCAGACAGGAAGAGAGAAGGAGAGAGAGATATAGAAATGTCAATGCTAAGAGAGAATCATTGATTGACTACCTCCTGTACACCCCACACTGGGGATGGAGCCCACAACTCGGGCATGTACCCTGACCGGGAATCGAACTGTGACCTCCTGGTTCATAGGGCGACGCTCAACCACTAAGCCATGCTGGCCAGACATCAAATATTTCTTGAGCATCTGCTGTGTGCCAACCTCTGAGGATTCCTTGTTGAGCAGAATAAGTATGGCCTCTGCCCCACAGAGCTACAAGGGAACGTAATATAAGCCTAATTACAACTTGAAATTAGATTCTGATAGGGACACAAGTGGGGGGTGGTGGTGGCTAATTTAGTGTAGGAGGGTGGAAAGTTCTCTTTAAGGAATGACATTTAAGTGAGACTTGATGTAAGAACAGGAATTAATCAGCAAATATGAGACTATTACCCACACAGGGATCCGTGTAGGAGAAGATCATGAGGGAGAAAGAAACCGAGTACATACAATCTGGGAACTTCACAAAGCACAGACAGCAAGAACAAGGCGAGGAAGGCCAGCTCATGCAGGCCTTACGGTCCATGTGCAAAACTGTTCATTGCCTCTGAGGCTTCCATTTATTTCCCTTTCTCCCTCCCCGACAGAACCCCCTGAGGAGGGTTCCTGGAGCCATCACCCTCTACACTGCCAAACGCTTCCGGGGGTACTGACCTCACCCCCAGCTGAAGGAGTGGCTCCTGATTGGTCTAAGTAAGCCAATCAATAAATGGCATATCTTTGGTGAGTCTTACTGGGCTAGGAGTGTGCACATGATCTAAAGTGGCTCAATCATGTTGCAGAGAGAAGCTCAGATTCCGTGGCTGGGAAAATATTCACTGTCTCTTTTCCACTGTTCCACTCAGCCCAGGGAGGAATCCACCCTTAGACGAAGCCAGAGCCGAGTGCAGCAGAACAGAGAGGTGGATAGAACCAGGGTTCTAAATAACATTTTTGAGCTGCAAAATCAACCAACCCCAGAGCCTGCCCCAAGTCACCCTTGTTTCCTTGCTACTTAAGATCTCTGAATTTGCTCCTCCTTTACATTCTTTGGACACTACCATGGAGCTCCCCCAACTCTCTGGTAACTCTCCATTCTCTTTGCTGGGTCCCCTTCCACCTTCCAAGGTTCCTCTGAACTTCTCTCCACACATTCTCTCAGGGAGATCTCACCAACTCCCAAGGCTCCCTTCTTTACTTAGGGTCTGCTCAGGAAGTGTTGGCATTTCCTATGACATCTCCTCTAAGTGAAGGTCCAGCTTGAAAACCTCCAGTAAACTCACTGGTAAAGCAAAGAAGTTCCAAACTGATGTACAGTTGACCCTTGAGCAACACAGGTTTGAACTGCATGGATCTACTTATATGTGAATTTTTTTCAATAAATATACAGTCATCCGTTTGGATCCCCAGGTTTCCCATCGTGGATTCAACCAAATGAGGATGGAAAACAGTCTTTTCATCCATGGTTGGGAACCCCAGATGCAAATGCCATTTTATATAAGGGACTTGAGCATCCGGGAATTTTGGTATCCATAGCAGCCCTGTAACCAATACTTCACAAATACTGAGGGATGACTGCAGTTAAGTTTTGGGGGAGTCAAAAGTTATATTCAGTTTTTCAACTGCATGGGGGGCCTCAGTGTCCCTCACCCTCCACATTGTTTAAGGATCAACTGTAGCTTCTTTTTAGAATTGGTAGCTACTCCTGATTTCCCGACTTCAGAAAGTTACTTAAAATGTATATAAAGAAGCCCAAAGATCCCAGCAGCTGCTCCCAGGCTTGCTCTCAAAAGCCCTATCTGCATCGCTTCTTTCTTCTCCATATTACAGATTGGCTTCCTCTGCTCCTTGGTTATGTGGAAGAATGAGGTTAGTAACCGGTCACCATCTGAGCCAGTCCCATCATCAACCTCCCAGAGAGAGATAGACATCACTTTCTCAGCTCTACTGCCAAGTTCAGGGAGAGTTTGGATTCACCCATCTCAGGTCAGGTGCCCCTAGACAGGGATTGTGTATTAGCACAGTGGTCTCCACAATAACCATAGAGGGAAAGTGGGGAGTAGGGAGTTTCCAGAAGAGTCCATTCGCAGAAATAGGAGGAGTGTGCCCAGCCGGTGTGGCTCAGTGGTTGATCATCAACCTATGAACCAGGAGGTCACGGTTCGATTCCTGGTCAGGGCACATGCCCAGGTTGCAGGCTCTATCCCCAGTAGGGGGCATGTAAGAGGCAGTCAATCAATGATTCTCTCTCATCATTGATGTTTCTATCTCTCTTTCTCCCTTTCTCTCTAGAATCAAAAATATATTTAAAAAGAAAAGAAAAGAAATAGGGGGAGTGCTAGGCCATCAAAACAATGGGGTTCCAGGACAAGGACCCTTCCCTATGAGTGAGAGGATAACTCTTAGAGAAAAGAGTTAAGGATGAGGGGAAGACACTCCAAAATTTCATTCAGGTTAGAGACCTTGGGGTCATCTTTTACTCCCACCACCACCCCACCACCATCCACCCACTTCCCTAATGTCTAGTAAGACTAATTTCTATTACTTCTTCTTTCAACATACTTCCTGGTCACCCTTCTCTTTTCTTTCTCACTCTAGTTCCTCAGTTTTAGTCCTTATTGCCCAACCTCCTGCAGTCTCTAATAATCACTAGTGTGCCAAACTTTCCCCTTCTCCCATTCATTCTATAGGCAGCCTAGTCTTCTTAACATACCACCTGGGAGAGGTCGCATCCCAGACCTAAAGTCGTCCAGGTCAGGCCATCTGGCTGCCTGGAGAATTAAGTCCAAACCCTTTGGCTGGCTAATCAAGACTGGCCCCAGCTGTAACAGCATCACAAATTGCCTCCTCTGTATCTGTGACCTCCCAGGCCTTTTCATGGAATCTCACAAACATGTGCCCAGGGTGCGATCCCACCTCCCCACAGCCTCAGGAGTAGGGCTTGAATAACTTAAGCCCACCAACATTGCCCCTTCACCCTGACCCTGTGATAGGTAGTTAGACAGACATGAGCAGAGCAAGGACAACGGGCCAGGTACGAAGATCACCTGGGTGCCTAGCAAAGGACAAAATGTAGGGTGGGACCTTCCCTCAGAGTGACCTTTCCTCCTCTAGCATATGGCTGGTCATGTGGTTTTGACCCTCTGACCTTTCCTCCCTAAAGATAACAGCTAGACCTCAGTTGTATTTCAGTTCCAAGCCCAGAAAAGCAACAAAACCAGCCATGGCTGTCCTCAGGACCAACCAATCAGTGGAGACCACAACCCTGAAAGGACATACCTGGAAAGCTGCAGAATATTCTATTAAGATCTTCCCCTAGGGCAGTGCCCTGAGAGAGTTGTGTGGCCCTGCTATTAGTGGTCTAGTTACAGGGGTGGGCAAACTTTTTGACTCGAGGGCCACAATGGGTTCTTAAACTGGACCGGAGGGCCGGAACAAAAGCATGGATGGAGTGTTTGTGTGAACTAATATAAATTCAAAGTAAACATCATTACATAAAAGGGTACGGTCTTTTTTTTTTTTAGTTTTATTCATTTCAAACGGGCCGGATCGGCCCTCGGGCCGTAGTTTGCCCACGGCTGCCCTAGGGCCTTCCCTAAAATCTCCACCCTTAAACCCTTAGGACAGAGGACCCGTGCTTTGTGCCTGCCTTTCCCTTTCCTTTTCTCTTTCCCTTTCCCTTTCCCCTCCCCCTTGGTGGTTGTCATTACCTTCCCCACTCCCAAGCTCCTAGGGCCCTTCCTTTACCTCTATAACTTGTTTCCTAAGCCCATTTTTCCTACCTCTGTGATTTTATAAATAAGTGTTCTCTTACAGTTTGGGTCTTGGCTCTGAATTCTTTCCTAGTCAGAACCCACATACTGAGGTTGCTGAACCCAGGTCTGGTCTGACCCTGTGGGTCAGACACCTGGTGCCATTCCCGCCGCCTACAACAACCCTAGTGACAGGTTCAGAAAAAGACCCTGATCTAGGTCCCCTCCAGTCAGCACATTTTCCAGGCCTGGGTCATTGGCTTGGGGGATGGCATGCGAGCCCAGAGGACCCACCTGGAGGCCCTTTCTCCTCCCGCACAGGAATAAAGAAGTTTATGTCCCCAGGGGCTGCTACCATCTTTGCTCTCAAGAATAGCTGGAAGCAGGGCCATGTGCCTAAAAACAATTTTCTGAAAGCCAACTGCTGAAAGCCAACTTCTGAATCAAATAAAAAAAATATATGCATTTTCATCAACTGTTTTAAAAAAGACTATTCCTTAAATTATACTGTTGGCAAATTGGTCATTCGACAGATTGACTTAGAGCCAGGCTAGGAGATTTGGGATGATGGCTCCTTAGGAAGAAGAGTGGAAAGGCATAAATGCAAGGTCCCTGTTGTGGCCTTTGAACTCTGGACTGGACCTCCACTAAAGCCTACGACACCTGCTGACTTTCCCCAGACAGGAGTCATCCCTCCCTGTCTCTCTGCAAGAGCCAGCTACCTGGTCCCCTTCTCACACTGGTCTTGCTGTGTGTGTGTGTGTATGTCTGCTTTGGTCCCATCTCTGTGATGGACAGCCTCTTCATCAGAGGTGTTGTTCCCTTATAATGTCTGTGTACATCCACCCTCCTGACCCAGCTTCTACCTCAGGGGTCCTTTCAGCTCCTGCTCCCTCCAAGTATCTCATTTTCTCTGGGGGTCCAACCCAGATTTCCTAAAGAGAATCTGATTGGAATAACAAATCTTTTCCCACCGGGCCATGCTGGTCTGTGTAGCCTGCAGTTGGCCAGTTACCAGGTCAGGTATTCACCCTGGTCCAGATACTTGTGGGCAGGTGATGGGTTGTATAGTCCCATTGGGCTGCCCCTTCTATAGGGTTGAGGGAGGGGTGGCCTCGCCATTTAGAAATGGACTGTGGGCGTGGCAGGACCAGCCTGCTCCGTTGAGTCATTTAAAATATTGTTCATTGTTTATTACCTAAATTTGCACGTGTTTGTTTCTTATCCCTTCAACTATTATGAATGTCCTTAACAATAGAGATGATGCCCCTAAGTGTCTGGAATAAAATGTTAATAGTTCTAGCTGCTTCATAAAATAATCCTCAATCTAAGCCTCACCTATTACCATCCCCACTTTATAGATAAGGAAGTTGAGGCCCTGTGACACAACCAGTCAGAAGGTTCTGATTTGTACCGGCCATTTGATGCCGAACCTGGGTCTCTTAGCACGAGCCTCCTCCTCCAGCGGGTGCTCTCTACTTGTTTATTGCAATTGCAGATCCCGTGCCGAAAAGGAAAAACACCCTCTCTCTTTGTGCTGCCTTCATTCTCACTGGCCTATTTGTTCCAGGCAGACTTACTTTTTGGCCCAAAGCCTCTCTTTCAGTCAGCACACTACTGCCAGAGAAATATCAACTGAGCAAAAGACGATCCATTTTCAAACCATCATGAGCCAGATGCCCCTCCCTTCCCCCACATTTTCCTGGCACTGCTCTGCAGAAATCTGGATCCAGGGGCCGCGTGTGAGGTGGCTTCTGCGGGCGTGAGCAATTGCTAGACAGACGTGCGAGCTGGAGAGCCAGCCAGGAAATCATTTCAGCAGCTTCCACCTTCCATTCATGCCAAGTTCAGGGGCAGGAGGGGTCTTAGCCCAGATTTCCCTGGCATGATCTCCAAGGGTCCTGAAGCTGGGCGCTGGAGTATTCCCACCCCAGCAGTTAGTCCATTAACCCCTAGCACCCCCAGGTCCCCAGTGACACTCCCCTGCCAGAGGTGACTGTGCCTCCCTGCCCCTCCTCCCCCCTCTCTGCCAGGGCTGGTGAGCAACAAGCTGTCTAAGGGCTATGTGGACGCTCCCAACCTCCTCCTGAGACAGAAAGGGGCAGGTGTATCCACTGGAAAGATGGAGACGTGAAGGCAGAATTTGGGAGCCATGAGGTCTTGCTGGTTGCTGGCAGTGGGGGGAGCACTCAGGTTCTCAGCCAAGGTCTCTTCTGGTTCCAAGTCTTCCCTCCTCTGTCTGCCTCTGCCCCCACCTCCACTCCCCACCCCCCACCCCCATGCCAACAGGCCACGCTTTCTGTTCAGTACCCAGACCCCCTTCACGTCACTTCCACTCCTTCACAGAGTCCTCCCAACCCTGGGGAGCCTTCTGAATCCTGACGTGAACACAGAGGTGCCGGAGGAAAAGGGAAGAAGCGTGGGCCAGAGGGGGATGGGAGAGGAAGCAGAGACTCAGCGGACCTGGCCTGAGACGGAAGGCCTGCCGCGGGCCCAGGAAAGCCACACTGGACTCTGTGTTCCAGGGCAGCACAGTGGCCTGGGAGGAGCCAGGGAAGCCTTTCCGATGAAAGAGACAGGGAGAGATTCTGAGGGAGAAAGAGCTCCCAACCCTCCCCTCTTTGTCCCTCGCTTACTCCCACCAGTCTAGCCACTGACCCCCTCAGCTGTCCCTCTCTCTTCTGAAGAGGCGCATAATAGCAGCTGGGAATGTCCCATCTGGAAGAGGCCTTAGAACACATCTTGTCCAGCTCTATCTTTTTATAGTTGAGGAAACCGAGGCCCACAGAGAGGTCATATCTTGACCAAGGTCATACAGCTGATGAGAGGTAAAGCTGAGATGAAAAACCAGTGCTGGTAGCCCACGAGGCTCCTCTGATTCATCCACCCACACAAAGTCCCCCACGGAGATGTGTGGGCCAACTCCCCAACACAGGGTCGGAGAACCTGGACCACGGACCTCTTCCCCAGGGGCCGATCCACCCTGTCCAGACCCAGTCACCCCAGTAACTTTCTTCACCGTGGTGGGTGGCGCTCCCAAAGCAGGCTGCTCTGTGCGGAGCTTCGGTCAGAGAGGCAGCAGCCAGCACCACGGCCCCACACCACTCACAGTCCAGGTGCTCCCTGGGACCCGATTGTGCCCAGGAGGAAGTGGGCAGACACCAGGGGCACAGCCACTTCCCCCCCAAACCATCCACGCTGGCTGGCACTGATGTTTTCTGCGCTCTGCTAGGTCCTGGGACACTGTCAAGGGTTCGTTCTGCACCCCCCTCCTCACCTGCCATAGCTCCCCATTTAGTAGCAGGGTGGGGAGCCCTCTGGAACCATAGGAAGATCTCCCGATGCTTTGCCCTCTGGCCACCCTTTTGAAATTCCTAGCAATCTAGAAATGACAGGATGGAAGTTCCGAGCCTTCCGGGCACTCCTCCGTGCCCAGAATTGTTACTTCTCAGCCTCCAGGAGGAGAAGGCTGGAGGTTGCAGGGGTGGGCATGAGGGGCAGGGCATCAGGGCCTACTTCAAACTATCTTAGGAAAAGTCAGGATGAGTGTCCTAGGCAAAGGTTATTAATAAGCCTCCTTGCACACGCTCCGCTTTCCTTTCTGGAGCTGAGCTGTGTGATGATGAGTCAGCAGACAGCAAGGCCCGTGGTGAACCCTAGAAGCAGAACTGACTCTCTGCAGGGGAAGTGGAGGCTGTGAGGCTGCACTTTTCACCGGCCTCTGGCCTCACACGACCCCTCCCTCCTCTGAGTGTGCAATCTGCTCAGCTGGTGCGTTACCCATGTTGTCAGTTCTGATTCTGAAACCAGAATTTAAATCAGCAAAAGCACCCAGGAAGTCCTTCCTTCCACTTCCCCTCCTTACTTTCTCTCCATTGACTGAGCCAGGGGCCAGGGCCCATCCATGCGATGCAGATGGTGGTGGCTTGAGCAATATTTGTGCCCCGTTATACACCTATCTACCTGCTGGCTCACTCTGGGATGAGCTCCCAAGGTAGGTTAGACCCACACTATTGAACCCCAGGCTCTGTGACAAGCGGTTTTACATATCCTCACAACCCCATGAGAGCAATATATTGATATCTCGCTTTCACAGATGAAAAATCAAAACTGTAAGAGATTAAGCTATTTGCCTAAGAAGCCAATGTCATTTATCAAGTGTTCAACATATGCCAAGGATTTGTGTACAGTTTTTTAAAGATACAGATCCTCATTTTACAGATGAGGAAACTGAGGCTTAGAGGGACAGAGGCAACCCAGGAAATAGCAGTGCATGACTTGATTCTGAGTCTGCCTGACCCTCAAGCCAGTGCTCCCTCCAGGCCACTGGGCAGCAGGGACTCCAACCAGGCCTCTACCTCTAAATCCACCACACCCACTGCCTCTCCAGAAAAGGACTTGTCTTGCATGCCCCGATTGATGCCTATCAGTCTGAGAGACTGGTATCCGTACTAGCAGGCAGGCCTCCAGGCAGACTTCCCTTATCACAAATTACACCTTTGCACCTACATCCTCTTCAAGGGGGGGTGGGGGGGGGGGGAAGGAGGCTGGCAGGGTTGACCCCAAGGTGTCAGTTCAGGAGAGTAAAAGTTAAGAGGCCTGAAGGGAACACTTTCTTGAGACCAAGCCCAAGATTATATGAGTCAAACTTATTGTCAGCTCCCGGATTGAATGAAGTGGCCTTAAAGGTAACAGATATAACATCAGCCTGACAATTTTTATCACATCATAAAAGTTCTGTGGCTCATGGTTGGTAACTTTAGATGTGGGAATCTTTGACTCTCAGGAAAGTTGTGTACAGAGAGGGTAGTGAGGAGATATACAAGGGGTCTGAATGAGTATTTTAACCTCTGGTTTCTAAGACACTCCAAGCAGGGACAGGTACAATGAGTCAGGATGTTTTTAACACCAGGGAAGAGGTGCAATAAGTCGATGCTTCTTGAGCCCATTTCCCCAACACCCTATCAGAAATAGCCCATCTCTCACCCACATTACATTATGTACTAACTTGTTTATTTTCTATCTCCCCTCTCCCCCATAAGAATGTTAGCTCCCCAAGAACAAGGATTGTGTCTTTTGTTTGCTACTGTTCCTCGAGGCAAGAACACATAAGTAAAGGTGTGTTGAATGAATGAGTGAATGAATAAGTGAATGAGTGAATGTACCTTGAGGGGTCCTTTAACCACCTATAGGTATCTTCCATGCCAGCTTCTCTGGGGAGTGGGTGTCAGAGTCCTCTAAACCTAGCCTCCCCCTCCACAGCGTCCGCCAGAGGGAACATCTCCCTGGGCTCTGCTCTTTGGGGGAAGGAAGAGGGGGCTGGTGCTGGGAAGAGCTTCCTGTGGTGACCCATTAAGCCCTGAACAGAGGATGCAGGAGGTACACTTCCCACCCCATCCCAAGGGGACCCCCATTGTTGAGAGTTTCCCCACTGGCATGTGGCTGAAACCTGCTGTGGAGAGCAGGGAACTTTCTGGAGGGCACCCTCCCCAGGTGACGGTGAGCCATCCAGATGCACACCCCCAGCCTTAGCCCCCTCCCAGCTAAACCGCACGTACACAGGGGCAGACAGCGGCAAGTGCTGTCTCTATCCCAGCCACGGGCATAACAAGACGCTCGGCATGCCGGGCTACACACTCCCGCTGAGCTCCCTGGAATGGGAAGCTGGTCCCGCTCAGCTCCTGATTACACTGTGGAGATTAAAGGCTTCCTTTCAGAGAGAGCAGTCCCCAGAGCCAAACAACTCGGAAGGCTGGCCAGCGTCCTCTTGCGAGGGCTGTTCTTGGCAGCCAGGGATGGAGTGAGTGGCTCCCTCCTTGGCCAACAGGCTTGAGTCAAAGCCAAGGTGCCAGGGCCCAAAAAGTCCCCGTGAGCGGCATCCTCGAGCTCCTGGGCTCAGCCTCAGCCTCCTTGGTGAGCGCAGCTACCTTGGTGCACCTAGTGTGAACGGGCTGAAGGTCCTTGCTCACCTGTGCCCCGAGAATTGCTATGTGCGTTAAAGGGAAGAAGGGCACTCTGGGGAAATGAGCTCAGGAGAGGGTGAGGGGTGGGAGGTGGGGGAGTTTTGCTCCCTGCACTTGCCATGTGCAAGCCACCAGGGGCCGGAGCCAGTCAGACCCTGGTCTCCGGGCCTAGGGCTCCCAAACCTGCTAAAGAGCAAAAGCATCTGGAGCTCCAGTTAAGAATGCAGACCGAAGGCCCCACCCTGCAAGCTCAATACATCCCACGTGTGACCTAGAAACCTGGGCTTATACGAAGCCCCCAGATAATTCTGGTGCAGCCCGTTCTGAGTGCATCTGCATGCGGGGAGGTGGACAAGCTCATGGGGTGAGGAGTCAGGAAACAGGACTCTGGCCTGAGCGCTGTCAGGTGACTTTGGGGACATCACTTCACTTCTCTGGGCCTCCATTTCCTCATCAGTAGAGTACAGAGCTTGAACCATTTGTCTCCTTCCCCAGAGTGTGCCTCACGGGGATGTATAGCTGGTCACGTCACCATCCCCGAGTCCTGTGGTACTTTAGGACATTCGCTGGGAGGACGACTTCTCAGGGGCTCTGAAAACAACAGTGACAGCTGTCATCTTTCATTCAGAGCCAGGCTCTGCGCTGAGCACTTGGTCCTCATTGCCTCCTGTACTCTTCACAACAACCCTCCCAGCAGCACTGACCCACAGGACTGCCTGCAGTGATGGACATCGTCTAGGTCTACCCTGTCCAGCACAGTGACCACTAGCCACACGTGGCTGTTGAGCATCTGAAATGTGGCTGGTGCAACTGAGAAATAAAATTTATTTTAATTAAATTTAAACAGCCATACCTGGCAGGCTCCCAGTAGACAGTGTCCCTTTTGGAGCCAAGCTCCTGACAAAGGCCACACAGCATCCTCAGTGGATGAGAATGTCTCCTTTATCCACAGAGGCAGAAACTGCCCACACCCACAGGGAGACATGTGCTGCTGGGGGTGGTCCTTATGGAGTCCCCATAGTCCCATGTGCAGTGGCCACATGATGTGCTGTGGCCACTAACAGGCTCACGCACACACACAGGATGGTATTAGAGGAGGAAGATGAAGCTGGAAACCATCAGGCCTTTTAACCAGAAAGGATGCTCTTTCTGGGGACTTGGGGAAGCGCTGCAGAAGCCAAAGGCTGGGCCTTCTGGAAACATGGCCTGTCCCTGCCATCAACCATCGCTCCAGGGGAGCGTCAGAATCAACTCCAAGTGTCCCTGTGGGGAGTGCAGGGCCCGGCAGGATGGGCAGCCTCCTTACACACTCACACCTCACACCCACTCACACCCACCACACATGCTCCGCACACGCACATGTATTTACAGGCTCACACCCTCACATGCTGTCATGCTTGCACAAATCCACTCTCATACATACTCATACTCATACACTCACTGTTATTTTCACACACACCACACAATACACAGGAACAGCAGGGTGATGTGTTAGGGCTGGGGATTGCTGGGGAGGGAGAGATGGAGCTGGGAAGAGAAAAGCTGATTTCTTGGGGGATTAGGCAAAGCATGCAAATGAAAAGGACTCCAACCCGCTACTCTTTTCCCAAAGATGATTCTCTTCTCACCCCAAGGTCAGAGGGCCTGGGTGTCAGGAGAGCAATATCCCCGCTGTGGTCAGTGCTGCCCACGCCCCTGACCATGGGCCAGGTGGAATGCTTTCCAGCCTGATGAGCCAGAGACCCTGGTGTTCTGCAAAGAGGCCCCTGCAAGCCTCCCAAACAGCCCCCAAAACCCTTACCTACCCACCCTCCTGGGGTTTCCCAAGAACTTCCCATAAACATTGCTTTGTAGCCTTTGTTACAGCTGGGTCTCCTGGCCTCCACCCCCAGACCCTGCCCCAGGCCACTGGTCCACCTCAGGACTGGGCCTTCTTCCTGGCATGCCCCCTGGCCCAGGCCTCACTGTGCACAGGCCCAGCAGTTTTGCCCCTACAAACAGAACCCCTGTATCTTAAATGGCCTCTGGATGCTCACAGGGCTGGAGTCCTAGCCTTGCACCCTGGCCCTGCACATTTTCTGTTCCTCCCATTGTTTCTGTAGCCTGTGATCTCGCCAAGAGCCGCCCTGGGGTGGAGGGGAGGCCTCTGCTCAGCAGCTCACTTGGCCCTCGGATTCCCAGAGCCCCCTGCGGTCCTTGGCTTCCTGCATCCTTTTCACACATCCTGGATGAAAAATCCTCTTTTGGATCCCTGGCCTGAGCCCTCAGCCTGCACCAGGACCACCTCACAAAACTCAGAGTCTGCAGCTCCTGCCCAATCCCATGGCATGCGAGCGAGCGTGGACAGAAGACCGGTGGCTGCTCAGAGCAAGGGCCTCCCCGTCCCCGTCCCAGTCCCCAGGAAGCAAAGGAAAGAGCCTCTACTCTGATGGGAGGGGCGGGCCAGTTGCTTCTGACCAGGGAAGCCAGGGAAATGGGGAATTCCAGTGTCCCTCCTGTTGGCCAGTGACTGACAGTTCAGTTTGGCTCTGAGAGCAGACCTGGCAGGACGCCCTGAGGAAGGCCAGCTCCTCCTCTGTGCACACAGCCCCGGCTTCAGAACAGGCATCCTGGAGTCTGGGCTCAGACCCGAAAGCAAACACATGTTTTTCTTTCTTTACACTTATTAGCAGCAACGTCTTGCACCCCAGAGCTCCCCGCCCTCCTCCCTTACCAGCCTCACTCCCTTGGCCTGGTGTCTGGGCCCTGTGTTAATGAGACCCTGCATTTCTCAAGCTCTCTTTGATCCAGATTTTAATGAGCTCAGCCCTCCCCAGCCAGGCGCCTGGGCCAAGAGTCAGCTCTTTCCCAAGGTGGGTGCTTCGAGGAAGCAGGAGGCTGCAGAGAGCTTTGCTCTCTCTGCTTGTCGTGGGTCTCAAACTGTCATTGGGGGTCCAGAGTAGTGTGGGACTTGGCAATGGGTCCCCTCAGCGTGAAGAAGCTGGGCATATCCCCATATGCTAGGCAGCTGCCTAGTGTGGAGGTCGGGAGCAGAGGTCAAACTCAATGGAAGCACAGGGTTGGGGCAGGCAAGGAAAGTGGAGTCTGCTGCACCCTGGGAAAATGCCATATGCGGCTGTAATCTCCTGAAACCCGTAAGGAGGACACCATGTCTTTTTTTTTTTAAGTTTCTAGAGTCTGGCACTTAAGTCTAATACATAAGGTTTCCTTACTAAAGGATCAATGGCTGAATGAATGAATGTATGCCTGAATAAAAGAACGAATTGAGGCTCTGGGCCCATGGCCCATGGTCCTCTGGAAGGAGGCCTGCAGCTCTGGGAGAGCAGGAAGCGGGAGGGAGGCACCAGGAAGCGCCTGGTAAGTGAATTCCTGCCCACCCCCCACCACCACCACTTCTTTTTAACTATTGCAATTATAGAACCGAGAAGGAGGGTTGGATGCTGAGACACTCGGGCAAAAGTGACCGGAGCCACCAGAGAGAGAAGAGGCAATGGTGGCCTTGGTGTTTGTTTAGAAAGTGAGTGGATGGGGGAGTGGGAATGGCAGTGGCCTTGGAGTTACTCTGATCCTCAATCCTCTGCCAATCCTTTCAGAGGAACGCCATTCGATTCCGGTCTCTCCCATCCTTCAGAAGCCCCCGGAACAACTCTACAGTATCAGTGGTGTGTGTGTGTGTGAATATATCAACTATCACAAACTCAATTCAGTTCCATTCAACCAAGATGTAGCACACTTTACCAAGGGCCTCCTTGGAATAAACAGATAAAGTGTGAACCTCAGCTCACAGTCTAGTGAGGCTGGCAGACAGGAAACCACCCTGTAAAATGCAGGTGGAAGAGACACACCCACAGTCCCCTGCTCAGGAAGTCCGACCCAGCGCGGCGGTCAGTTGTGAATGGAAAGCTCCATGAGGACAGGGACGCGTCCTAGTCGCTGTCCCAGGCACAGTGCCTCACAGGGACGGAGCAGGGCCTCGGTGACTATGAACTGACTTCAGGAACCAAAACCTCAGAGAGTAGAACAATCAAGATAAGAAACCAGAACAACTGGCCCCAAAATAAGTGGAGTCAACTCAGGGAACGCTAAGGTAATTCTAATTTGTCATTTCAGAGCGATCCAAGCAGATATGGATGGCATCTGCAAACCAAAAACAGGTTGACGAGGCAGGCAAAGGGACGATTTAAAACTGTGATCGCTAAAATAAAATATTCAGTGTAAGGGCTACAAGAAAAAGATGAAGCAATCTTCCAGAATATAAGCCAGAGAGAGAGAGAGAATATAAATCTAAGAAGCCCAACATTCAAGTGAGGAAATAAAAAGGAGGGATTATTCAAGAAATAAGAGAAGACAGTACCCTAAACCTGCAAAGTCAAGCCTCCCAGTTGAAAGGCCCACTATGTACCACACAGGATGAATGCAGACAAAAAGAAGGCCACGTCGGTAGACACGTTTTCCCAAAACTGCCTGAAGCCTTTATACCTGAAGGCAAATGTTGACCACAGACATCCAGCAACTCCCACCTGCTGGTGGGCAGAGCCCTGAGCCGTTCCAGCCTGGCTCCCTGATAGGGCAGAGGCAGGTTCCCGTAGACACTATCCACCCCGGCTTGCTTATTGTAAGGGCAATAAAAGCAAATAGGTTAAAGCCCATTTATAAATATATATTTATATTCCTGTGGACATAGACCCTGCAACTGTCTTCCACGTGCAGTTACTTCCACGTGACCTCTCTCTGAGAGGCTTAAAAGCATGAACTGCGGAGCCACCCAGTCTGGGTTTGAATCCTATCTCTGCCTTTTACTAGCTTGGGCAAGTTACTTATCCTTTCTGTGCCTCCGTTTTCTCATCTATAAAACGGGAATGAAAATGCAACCTACCTCAGAGGGCCACTGCGATGATTCAATCATTAATGTCTACTAAACTCAGCAACTTGCCTAAGAACAAACACTAGAGGAGTGCCTGCTACTACTATTTAAAGATGTAAAGGTAGCCAACAGAAGAATTGCAAAGTATCAGCAAAATAACCAAGTGTTTGGGGTTTTTTTTTTAGCAGGGAGTGAAAGGTGTAAGAGATGAGCTAGGTTCCTAGTCTTTCGGGCCCGGGCATCGGTGGACATGCTCAGGGATGGGAGACCAGGACACGCCAGTTTAAGCTCACCACTGGGAGCTATGGACGGGACATCAGAACTAAAACCAGAAACTGTTACAGATGATTCCCTGTGGGGTGGGACGGAAGGGGACGCTGAGGTTTCTGATTTCAAGTCCTCCGTGATGTTTGATTTCCCCCATATATATGATTTGTATACTATTAAAACAAGTAGTCTTAGTGTCAAACGAGCTGCTAGGGCCAGTGGTGTGCTGGAGCTGCCCTGGGCCGTGGGGGAAGCATTTACACTCGCCAACGCTCCAGCCAGAGCTCTGTGCTTGGAGGAGGTTTACCAGCACCCGCCCCTCCCACCCCCTCCCATGAGCCAGTTCGCTCTGTGGTCACTTTTAACTCTGATCCTCCTGCTGAAAACTCCGAAGGTCAGAGCACGGTGAGCCCTTCCCGCGGTCTGTGTTCATCCTGAGACTTAAGGGAAGTATCATCTCACCCTCCTGCTCCTCGGGGTGTTTCGGGTCTGAGCCCCGAGGACCCCAGCACTGCCGTCCAGCCCAGGTGCATCCTGGTGACCGTCCCCTCTGCGTGGTAGCAGAGCTGTGCGGCCTGGGTGCCCGTCATCCATTTATCCCAAATGCATGCGTTGTGTGTGCTACAGGCCAGGCATGGGCCAGGGAGCCTCCTCCCAGGACAAGCCCCCGGGCTGCCTCCTGCCTCGCCAGCAGAGCGAAGGCCCCAGGGCAGTGATGGCGAACCTGTGACACGCGTGTCAGAGGTGACACGCAAACTCATTTTTTTGGTTGATTTTTCTTTGTTAAATGGCATTGAAATATATAAAATAAATATCAAAAATATAAGTCTTTGTTTTACTATGGTTGCAAAGATCAAAAAATTTCTATATGTGACACGGCACCAGAGTTAAGTTAGGGTTTTTCAAAATGCTGACATGCCGAGCTCAAAAGGTTCGCCGTCACCGCCCTAGGGGCTCGGCAGCAGCTGGGACGTGTGAGTCCTTCTGAGTGAGTGGTTCCCGGACTTGCGGGAGCATCAGCATCACAGGCGGCTGGGCCCGGAGTCTCCGATTCAGTGGACGTCACCGGCGGGTCAGAGACTGCATTTCCAACAAGCTCCCCGGTGCAGCCACGCTGCTGCCGCTGGTCTGCAGACCGCGCTTTAGCAGTGACCGCCCTGGAGACCCCACACCGGCGCTGACTCTCAGGGCGGGCCGGGCCGGGGAGAAGCCTGGAGGTCCCACCTGGAGGCTCTGGACTCCTC
>NW_005357346.1:2425492-2426080 GCF_000412655.1 Myotis brandtii | reverse complement strand
GACCCCCTGCCGGTGGCCGGGCCTGGGCAAGTGACCCGCCGCCTCTGCGCCGCCCTCCCTTCCGTCGTCACGGGGGCTGCTGAGCACACGCTACATGGAACAGGGCCCTGCACACGTACATGCCTCACACGTGGAGGCCCCGACAGAAGTAAAAGCGCCCCCCTTACCCCCCTGTGGTGCTGAGTGTCTGTGTGAGAGGCGGTTTGGACCGGGGGTGTGGGGGTTTGTTTTTGGGTGTCCGCCCTGTGTCCCCCAGCAGACCAGCCTTTGGGGTCCCGGGCGGGCACCTTCCTCCTGTCTCCTCACAGGGCTCTGCTCGCGGGGCCTTTCGTTCAGGGCACAGACAGAAGCACAGACAGGAGGACAGACAGACGCCACCGCTCCAGCTGCATGCTGGGCAGGACTTACTGATCCAGGGGAGGCCTCTGGCTCAGGCGTTTCCTTTCTCTGAAACAGCTATTAAAAAGGGAAGAGAGGATAGAGAACTTGAGTTTCTAAGTGTGTCTGTGTGTCCTTTTTACCACCCACCACATAGACTGTCAAAAGAGGTTTTATTTTTATATTTTTGCGTTTTGCATAGTGCCTTTG
>NW_005357346.1:2422749-2424555 GCF_000412655.1 Myotis brandtii | reverse complement strand
CCGAACTGAGGGTGGGGGCGGGGCCGGGCGGCGGGGAGCAACTGGAAGCGCCGGAGCGCTGGTTCCCGGGATGATCCACCCCCGCCTTCACGTGAGCTACTCACGTGCTACCTTCACGTGAGCTATTCACGCGCTACCTTCACCCGAGCCATTCACGTGCTACCTTCACCCGAGCCATTCACGCGCTACATTCACCCGAGCCATTCACGTGCTACCTTCACGTGAGCCATTCACGTGCTACCTTCAGTGCCACCCTCCTGGGAGCTGGCCACGCCTCCATCCCGGGATGCCCGCGCACTTCAGCAGAGCTGACTGGCCCCTCAGATGGTCTTTAGTTTGGCACAAGCAGCGCGGCCGGAGCACCTGGGGAGCGTGCTCGCTGCTCACCCTGCCTCCTGAGGACTCGAGGGAGGATTTTAAAGCTGTACACACATCTACATTCCATGTGGCCGAGGGCTTTGTCTGTTCCATATGCCACTGTGTCCCCAGCGCCACGCGAAGTGCCGGCACGACTGCTGAGTAGTGGAATGTTACTGACCCAAGGGGAGGGGCTGGGTGCAGAGGCTCGGGAAAGACACAAGAAACCGTGAATGCTTGAAACTCGACCTCCCCACGTGGCGGGGAGGCCGTCCTGCCAGAAAGGCCTGGCCCAGCAGCGAGAGCACTGGCCTGCGGGCGGGCACATGTCTGTGTTTCTGTCCTCGCTGCTGTCGGTTCCTGGGCCCAGGGTGGCCCGTTACGGTCACCTGTCAGCTAAATAGCAAACACCTTCCTCGTGTGGGCGGTCTCAGCTGTCCTGGGGACGTGTGTGCTAAAGCGCTTTCACTGTCGCTCTGAAGTTTAAGTGGATGCTCTGTGTTTTACTGGGCCCAGCGCGCCCTCTCCCGCCCGCCCGCGTGGGGCACGAACCTGCAAGGCCCCGTCCCGATGTCACGCTCAGGAGCTTGTCTGCCTCCCTCTCCACCGGCAGGTTCCATCCTTCCAGCCGCGTGGTCCCCTCTCAGCCCAGACCGTCTCCACAGCCGGCCATCTCCCCCTCTGCCCCTCCTGCACCCCGGCAGCTGGGGCCGCACGTCTCTCTCCTGCGGGGCCCTGTGTGGGAGGCTGGCCCCTATTGGCACAGCCCTGGGGGGATGGAAGACCCTGCAGCCGGTGGGGCACGAACCTGCAAGGCCCCGTCCTGATGTCACGCTCAGGAGCTTGTCTGCCTCCCCCTCCACCGGCAGGTTCCATCCTTCCAGCCACGTGGTCCCCTCTCCTCCGCCCAGACCGTCTCCACAGCCGGCCATCCCCCCCTCTACCCCTCCTGCACCCCAGGCTGCTGGGGCCACAGGCCTCTCTCCTGCGGGCCCCTGTCCCCTATCGGCACAGCCCTGGCGACAGAAGACCCTGCAGCCGGCCCTCCCAGGGCCCAGGGCCTGGCCAACTTCCCCGGGGTCTCCTTCCGCAGCCCCGGGGGGTGAAGGGTGCAGGAGGCCGAGGGGGTCTCGGGAGAGGAGGCCCCCTGCACGCCCAGGTCCCTGGACCTCCTCCGCCCTGTGCTGCCCTCGCTCTGGCCCATGGCCGTGGCCGTGGCTCTGCAGATGCCCCCTCAGCCTGAGCGTCCAAGAAAAGCCAAGCCCTTCAGAGCCGATCTCAGCTCTGGGGCTCCAACCACAGTGGAGGCGGCAGCTAAATGGGGGGCCTTCGGGAGGCGGGAGGCAGTGTGAGGGGTGATCCACGGGCCCAGAGCCGGAGAAGCCCCACAGGCGTCCGCATGGGGGCAGGAGCGGGAGGGGGGGCGGGAGGGGGAGAGGAGGGCTCCAT
>NW_005357346.1:2407202-2422496 GCF_000412655.1 Myotis brandtii | reverse complement strand
TGGGTTGGGCCCCCTTTTTTCCCCCCCCCCCCCCCCACACACACACACAGAGGAGGCTGGCGGGGGCCTGTGGGGAGCAGGGGGAGGAGGCGGGGCTCCCTGGCCCCATCAGTGAGGGAACTGTGAGCCTGCAGCTCTCCACACTCTCCCTGCGACCCGGGGCCGGCTGGGTGCATGGCCGCTGCCTGTGGCTCCAGATCAGAGGAGTGGTCACCGCTCACCTACCCGCGGGCCCTGTGACCGAACCCTCAGCCATAGAGCTGCCCCTGACCCGGCAGCTGCCAAGAAGAGGAGCAGAGGAGGCGAAGGAGAGGAGCCAGCGAGAGGGCGGCCAGATGCGCCCGTCCCGGCTCCAGGGCCCGGGCGGGGACAGCAGCGGAGCCCGCACCCGGGTGTCACGCATGGGAGCAGGTGACTCACTCGTCACCCGGAAGCCAGAGTCCAACCCTTGACGTTTGCCCCGTATCCCGCGGCCAAGGCTCCTGGTCACTGGGATGTCACCACCGGGGAGGGCACAGGACGGGTCAGTGGCAGAGGGCGCTGCCCGGGCCCCGGGTGTTGGGACGACAACAACAATAGCTCCAATGCCGAGAGCAGAAACCTCTGCCCACACCGAGCCCTTCCCTGGGTGATCTCATCGTTACCGTCTAAGGTGAAGACTCAGATGTGACCCACTTTAAAGGCAGCGAGGCCGAGGGCAGTGACGACATTGCCCAAGGCCCCGCAGCCGGCAGTGAACCAGCCCAGAGCGCCGGCGGCTCCGAGTTCCCCCCTGAGCGTCTGGCTTCCTCCCCTTCTGGGAGCAGCAGCCTCGCCCAAGGGGCTCTGTGCTTCCAGCTGCTCCACGGCTCCTGGGCCCGCGAGGCTGCAGGTTCAGTCTCCTGCACTTGGATGGTGGCCCCCGGGGTAGAGGAAGAGGAGAGGGACACCAAGGGCCAGAGGTAGAGTCCATGTCACATCTTTCACGCTGTGTGACTCTAGGGCAGTGATGGCGAACCTATGACATGCGTGTCAGGGGTGACACGCGAGCTCATTTTTTTGGTTGATTTTTCTTTGTTAAATGGCATTTAAATATATAAAATAAATATCAAAAATATAAGTCTTTGTTTTACTATGGTTGCAAAGATCAAAACATTTCTATATGTGACACGGCACCAGAGTTAAGTTAGGGTTTTTCAAAATGCTGACACGCCGAGCTCAAAAGGTTCGCCATCACTGCTCTAGGAATTACCTAAACCTCGGAGCCTCAGTTTCCTCACTTGTCACACCAGCGTGACAGGTGTGTGTGCCTTAGCAGCGTGAAAATACAGGAGCTGGTGGATCTAAGTCAGGACCCAGGACCGGCTTTCAGTTTAACTCTTCAGCAAGGCATTCCACTGCTCAGCCTCAATTTCCCCATTTGAAAATGAAAAGAATGACTTCCAATACCCTTCGTTTCCTCTTTGGGCTCTCGCCTTACCCCATTCATTCTTCCCCCAGGCTGGGGAGATGGGGAAGACAGTGAGTGAAGACCACTGGGCTTCCTCTGCTGAGCTGGTTGGTGAATTTTGACCTCAGCTTTGAGAGGCACACCCAGTGGGGGCTATGGGGGCAATGGGGCCTCCAGCAAGAGGAGGGCAGAACCAGTTTATAACTTTGTTTTATGGGAGGAAGCAGCATTGTCCAGGCCCTGGAAACTTTCCAGTGACCTAACAGCTAGGGAATGGACCCTCGGGACATTTCAGGGGGGAGCTTCAAGGGGGGTTTTAGTGAGGACCTAATGCAGAAACAAACAAATGTAAGCCTCTGAGATGACACCTTCTCCCAAAGTCCACTCATCCCAACCCCCAGGGTCTCAGTTAGTAGGACCATTGCCAAGCTATGCATCCAACCCCCATATACTATTATTTCTTTTCTTTTTTTCAACTAAAGGCCCAGCGCATGAAATTTGTGCACGGGTAGGGTCCCTAGGCCTGGCCGGTGATCAGGGCCGATCTGTGGGGTGACAGGCATGGTGATGAAGGGGGGCCCACTGGCACCTGCCTTGGCTGGCCTGGCACTGCCCACTTGCTGGCCCCACCCCCCCCCACCCCCCCGCTGTTGCCACCAGTCGCCTCCCTCTGTGGGGAAACCAGCAGGGTGATCAGGGGGACCCCCGCTGGCACCCACCTTGGCTGGCCTGGGGCCTGCAGACTGGGGGCAGCTCCTGCATTGAGCGTCTGCCCCCTGATGGTCAGTGCATGTCATAGCGACCAGTTGTTCCGCTGGTCATTCCACCATCCGGTTGATTTGCATATTAGGCTTTTATTATATAGGATTACAGTTTGCATTCAACATTCTTTTGTATTAGTTTCAGGTTACAGCATAATGGTTAAACAATTATGTACTTGGATTGCTTCCATATCTTTGCTACAATAAATAATGGTGCAATGAACATAAGGTTGCACATATTCTTTTGAGTTAATGTTTTGGGTTTCTTCAGATATATTCCCAAGAGTGGAATTGCTGGGTCATAAGGCAATCCCATTTTTAATCTTTTTATGAACCTCCGTACTGTTTTCCATGTGGTTTCACCAATCTGCATTTCCATCAACAGTGCATGAAGGTTCCCTTTTTTCCACATTCTCGCCAACACTTGTTTGTTGACTTATTGATGATAGCCATTCTGACAGGTGTGAGGTGATATTGCATATTGATTTTAATTTGATGGTTATTGATGTTGAGCTTCTATTCATATGTCTATTGTCCATTTTTTATGTCTTCTTTGGAGAAGTGTCTATTCAGGTCCTCTGCCCACTTTTTAATTGAGTTGTTTGGTTTTTATGTTGCTTGAGTTTACAAATTTTAAATATTAACCCCTTATCAGTGTGTTATTGTTAAATACCTTCTCCTATTTAGTAGGTTGTCTTTTTGTTTTGTTGATGGTTTCCTTTGTTGTGCAAAAACTCTTTAGTTTGATGTAGTCCCATTTGTTTATTTTTTCTTTTGTTTCCCTTGCCCAAGAACATACGTCAGGAAAAATATTGCTAAGAGAAATGACAGAGAGTCTACTGCCTATGTTTTCTCCTAGGAGTTTTATGGGTTTAAGTCTTACATTTGTATATGGTGTAAGAAGATGGTCTAGCTTCATCTTTCTGCATGTGTCTGTTCAATTTTCCCAACACCATTTATTGAATAGACTGTCCTTACCTCCTTTGTCATAGATTAGTTAAACATATAGGTGTAGGCTTTTTCCTGGGCTCTCTATTCTGTTCCATTGATCTATATATCTCTTCTTATTCCAGTACCATGCTGCTTTGATTACTATAGCCTTATAGTATTGTTTGATATAAGGTAGTGTGATACCTCCAACTTTGTTCTTCTTTTTCAAAATTGCTATTTCTATTCAGGATCATTTGTGTTTCCATACACATTCTTGGATTATTTGTTCTAGTTCTGTGAGAAATACCATTGGTATTTTGATAGGAATTGCATTGAATTTATAGATTGCTTTGGGTAGTATGGACATTTTGATTATGTTAATTCTTCCTATCCATGAGCCTGGTACATGCTTTCATTTATCTGTATCTTCTTTTATTTCTTCAATGTGTTAAAATTTTTTGAGTATAGGTCTTTTACCTCCTTGGTTAAATTTATTCCTAGGTATTTTCTTTTCTTTTTTGATGCAATTGTAAATGTGACTGTTTTCTTAGTTTCTCTTTCTGGCAATTCATTATTGGTGTATAAAAATGCAACCAATTTCTGAATATTTATTTTGTATCCTGCTACTTTACTGAATACATTGATCGGTTCTAGTAGTGTTTAGGTGGAATCTTTATGGTTCTTTATATATAGTATCATGTCATCTGTAAATAATGGCAGTTTTACCTCTTCCTTCCAATTTGAATACCTTTTATTTCTTCTTGTTGTCGGATTGTTAGGATTTCTAGTACTATGATGAATAAGAGTAGTGAAATAGTTTTTATCATACTAGTAAATGCAACCCCTGTATACTTTTGTGGGGCGGATGTGGGAGCACTATTCATGGTCACAGCTCTACCACCCCCAGCCAGCCCTGAGGCCGAAGAGCCTATGGAATGGTGCAGAGCCCCCATGGGAAGGCTGCGAGTAGAGATGCATTGAGAGATGAAGGTCGGAGAGGTTACTTCGGGCTGCCTTGGGATCAAAGCTGCCACAGCCCTCCTTCCCACCTGGCCACTGGTCATAGAGGGAAGAGTAGGCTGCCTGACATGTCTTCCTGTTCCTCCTCCCAAGGAATTCCCCTCAGCAAGAGCCAAACCAGATGCCCCATGTGTCCTCCAGCTCAGGGTCCATCCCCACAACCCTGCATGGGAGGCAAGTAGCCAAGAGGAGGGCCTGGAAGGCAGGGCCGAGGCTGAGGGCTGCTGGCCTTCCTCATGGCGAAACACCTACGTGTTGGCACAGGATGAAGCCTGGTGCCAGCTAGAGAGGGAGCGAGTGTGGCAGCTTTCCAGGACATCCATCCTGGGAGTGAGGCCTCCTCGACCCCCAAAGTTCCTGAGTCTGGGGAATCGAAGCATGAACAAGCAGAGGTCTCAGCACACGATGAGAACATTCTGGGAGGGAACCGTTGTCTCCCCACTCCCCACCCCATGAGGACTGCTGCCCTGGGCTCTTAGGAGGGAGTCCAGACAAATAAATAGAGTTGTTTTTTATTATTGAATTGATTGGGGTGACGTTAGTCAGCATGAACATGTAGGTTTCAGGTGTGGTTTCTAAGTTACAAAATCTGTGTACATCCGCAGGTGTGTGGGGAAAGAGGGGCGTGGAACTTCACGGACAGGCTTCCTTCAATCTCCCCTTCACCACGGGCTCAGGACCAGCCACCAAGCTCGGAAAACCTCCTCAGATCCTGAAGAACATGCCCACCCCACCCCAACCCCCACCTCAGCCAGGCTGACCTCCAAAGGCCTCCGTGGTGTAACACAAAGGCCCAGGCCTCGGTGTCTGAAGACCTGAGTCTGAATTAATGGCGGAATGACTTACTTCCTGTATACCCAGGGCAAGTTAGCTTTGTCCACTGCTGTCAGGAAGCTTCTGTTGTTAGAGTCACGGGAAACTTCCATGGGGCCCAGGGCAGTGGTCAGTTCTCACCCTCGTCTTCCCCACCAGCAGCTTTGACGCGGCCTGTTTTCTCTCTCCTCCCAGAAAGATCTCCCCTCCTTGGCTTCCAGGATAGTAGGTCTCCTGGGTCTCCTGCTCCGCACCCAAGGCCCCTTCACTTTTCCTCGGCTGGTTTCTCTGAACCTTGCCAAGCTCTGGCTGTTGGACCCACACCTACTGCTTTGCACAATTGCACAGTGTCAGATCTTTATTTTTATTTTTTAATAGGTTTTTATTGATTTTTTAGAGAGAGAGGAAGGGAGAAGGAGAAGGGAGAGAGAGATAGAAACATTGATGAGATAGAAACATGGATTGGATGCCTCCTGCACTCCCCCTACTGGGAATGGAGTTTGAAACCTGGGCATGTGCCCTGACCCGGAATGGAACCAGTGGCCTCTTGGTGCCTGGGTAGACACCCAACCACTGAGCCACACCGGCCTGGCCAAATGTCAGATCTTTCAACACTATGTGACTCCACATTGGCTTGACAGTACCAACTGGACATCCAATAGGCACCTCAAACCGACAGGTTCTGAGGATGAGGAGAAATCAGAACCCTCCTCCCCTGGTGGGAGTATGAATGGTGCCGCCGCTGTGGGCAACAGTGTGGCAGCTCCCCAAACGGCTAGACATAGACTTGCATATGACCCAGCAATTCCACTCCTAGGTACATACCTAAGACAAATGAAAACTTACGTCCGCCAAAACGTGTATATGAAGGTATTACCAAAGATATAACATCAAAACTCACGAATTATTTACTTTTTAAAATCAATTCTAGTAAAATCAAGGCTACGTGTAAAATTGCACCACATGTCTTACATTCCATGTGCAGGGCAGAGTAGGCCTTATTTCTCACTCTTGGGCTGGGACTCTCACTCAGGGTCCTGTATTTGCTGTGGGGGGAGGGGGGAGACCCACTGCCTTTTCTCTACATTTTGCTTCTACCTGGAGGCACCCTGCCTCCCTCACTAGATCAGAATTTGCTCCAGGAGTCTTCTCGAAGACTGTGAGCCCTGAGGGAAGGGGCTATGCCTCTCCCATCAGACTGGGAGGTCGTCTGGGGTGAAAAGTTGTGTCCCTGTATCATGCTGGGAGCTTGCCAAGGGCAGAGCTAGAAGCTGTCTGCCTCAGTGGTCACCACTGCCCCTCCCTCCAGTGTTCCCCTCACAGGGCCACCAAAAACAAAGCCAGCACGGCCAGGGGTTGACACTGGACGGGAGAACTAATGGCCACAAGAAGATGCTGCCAATGGAGTCTTGTGCCAACATAGGTCTTGGCAGCCAAGGTGCTCCCGGGCCACGCCTCGAGTGGTGGGGATTGTGGGTTTTGCCATCCTGAGCTGAGTCTTCTGTGGTTTTCCCCCAAGAAACCACAGGCTGTGTTACTGGCTTGAGATTTTCCCCTTCTGTTGCCTGGTCGTGGGGCAGAGGGCATCCCCCGAATCCTCTGTATTTTATTCCCCCTGGGTGTAGCCACATGCCCTGGTCTCTGAGGAGGACAGGGAGGGGTGGCCGCCGTCCCAGGGCTGGGAACCTGGGAGAGGCCTGTCCTGGCAGCTGGGCAAGCAGGGAATCTCTGCTGGGATTACTCAGCCCCCGTAGCGCATCTCTTCCCACGCGGGAAAGCGGCCAAGACCACAGGCCCGCTCCTGGCTGGAGAACGCCCAGGGCTGACAGCGTGCCTGCTAAGTCCACCTCCACCTCATGACATTTCTGAGGGAGCCTAGATCTGGGGGACGAGCTCCCCAAACTGTGTAGCCATTACACAAAAATGTCTTCTTTTTTCAGCCACTTCCAAGTTTATGTCCCAGCTGCCACTGCCTGGGTGTGGCCTTGAGTGGGCCAACCTGGCTTTGCCAGGTCTCAGCTTGTTATCCGTGAACTGGGGACTCCACTCTCAAGGATTCACTAAGATGATGTCTGTAAAGCAGTTCTTAACAGTGTCTGGTCAGCAGTCGGCGCTCCCTAAATGTTATGTTTATTATTGTTGTGATTGCCTTCCTGCTGTGCTCTGGAAGCTTCTGGTGGGCTGGTTACAGCACAAACACATATGGAACCTGTGCACACACGATCTGTTTGAGGCCAGCTCTATCAGATGGGAGAAGAATGAGGCCCCAGGGCCACCCTCGCAGGGCCCCAACCTACGGATGTCAGCTGACAGGGGCCTCACTGTAATCCAGCCTCACAGCCCTAGGGGGGGTGGGAGGGGGGACGCAGCGCCAAGGTTATCAGATCTATGCAGGTGACTGGGAAAATTGGCCCTTATCCTTCCTGCATCTTCTAGGGAGCACGCCCACCTCTCTGAGACGCGGGAGATGCAGATTTCCTGAGGACCCACTCGCCTGCCTTGGGAAGGTGAACAGTGGGTCTGCATTTATTTTTTCAAGGCAATCAAGTCTTTGAAATGACAAGATTTATTGGATATAGTTATAGTCCACACCAAGCATGTCAAACTCAAAGGCTAACACGGGCCAAATAAACAAGGTTTAAGTTTATGTGGGCCGCAAAAAACAAAAGCTTCAATTTTCATAGAAACGTAGGTTTATTTCGATAGAGACATGCTGAATACAAAGGGCTGAAATAAGTAATTGTTAACATAATAGAACATTTTAATAAAAATTAATATTTTTTCTTAAACATTAACTTCCCAGACACTGAATAACTGCACAAATTAATAAGCATAACGCAAATAAACCTATTTTTCTTGTTCTCCGAAAGTGAAATATTTCTTGTTGCGCACACCAAACAAGTGAGTCCAAGACTGATGACGTGGCAATCAGCTGCTAAAATATTCGCTGTTAGTATTAGTGGAGAGAAATGGTGCGCCTGCGTGTAAGGCGCGTAAGGGAAATGAATGCAACACGATTATAGTAATCAGTCATTAGTGAATGTTGTAGTTCATTGTTAATAATTATGTATAACAGGATATTATAAAAAATAAGTTACAAAATTTTTATTAAAACTTTTCTTACATACTGTTATATTGGCTGGGCCACAAAAGTATTCGTTGTGGGCCACATGTGGCCCACGGGCCGCGAGTTTGACATGCTTGGTCTACAGCTAGTTATGAAATTTTTATTAAAACGTTTCTTACATACTGTTATATTGGCTGGGCCACAAAAATATTCATTGTGGGCCACATGTGGCCCGCAGGCCGCGAGTTTGACATGCTTGGTTTACAGCTAGAGAACAATGCTTTGCATGGTGGCAAAAACATTCTGTATGTGCTCTGCCCAGTCTGGTCACCACTAGCCATGTGGTTCCCTGGCAACTGAGATGTGGCTAGTGTGACCAAGGAACTGACTTTTTAATTTTAATTCATAATTCATTTCGATGTAAGTAGCCACGTGGAACCACTGGCCATGGTATTGGACAGCAGAGGTCTAGAGAACAGGCCCTGAGCGGGCAGATCTGTGGCAGGCTGGGCGCGATATGTACCTTCCCTTGGCCCACGGGCCGCGAGTTTGACATGCTTGGTCTACAGCTAGAGAACAATGCTGTGGAACAGAACTTTCCATGGTCGCGAAAACATTCTGTATGTGCTTTGCCCATTCTGGTCACCACTAGCCATGTGGTTCCCTGGCAACTGAGATGTGGCTCTTGTGACCAAGGAACTGACTTTTTAATTTTAATTCATCTTAATTCATTTCGATGTAAGTCTTGGTTTGAGGATTAAATAAGGAAATGAATATAAAACACTTAGCACAGTAAGTACTCAATAAAAAAACAGCTGTTATTATTATTCTTTATAATATCTAAGCTTCAGGGACCTTAGTCATTCAGTCATCAAATAGCTGAACACATATAATCTGCCAGGCACAAGGCTAAGCACTGGAGATGCAAAAAATGAGCCCTCTCTAGGAATCTCTATTTGAATGAGGGGGGACTGACAGGGAATCAAGGGACTACGATGCAGTAGTGGTGGAAACTCTGTTATTGTAGGTTCCCAGAGGAGACCTCCCAAATAACTTGAGGTGGGAGAAGGAAGAAGTCAGGGAAGGCTGCCTGGAGGAGGCATTGTTGCTTTCTCTGTATTTACTGGCTCTCCCCCATCACCCTCACTCCCTCTCCCTTGCCTCACTCCCCTTGAAGGACTCTTGTGATTACATTAAGCCCACTCAGATATAATCCAGAATAAACTCCCCCCCCCCCCCCCCCCCCAGGATCCTTAATTTAACCTCGCAAAATCCTTTTTGCCATGTAAGGCAACATATTCACTGATTCTGGAGATTAGGATGTGGACATCTTGCTTGTTTCTTTTTAAAAAATCTTTAGTGACATATAATTTATACCATACAATTCACCCATTTAAAGTGCATGATTCAGTGATTTTTTAGTATATTCACAGATATGTGCAACCATTATATAGTCAATTTTAGAACATTCTCATCACCACAAGAAGAAACCCTATACCCTTTAGCTCTCGCCCATCTACTATCCTGCACCCCTGACCACCTACCCTAAGCAACCATTAATCTACTTCCTGTCTATAGACTTCCTTATTCTGGACTTTCCTATAGATGGAATTAAACACTGTGTGGTCTTTTGTGTCTACCTTTTTCTTCAAGATTTATTCATGTCATCTTCATTCCTTTTTATGAATATCCCATTGTATGGATATACTAGATTTTGTTCATGCACTTATCAGTTGATGGGCATTTAGGTTGTTTCCATCTTCTGGCTATTAAGAATAATGCTGCTATAAACATTTGTGTACAAGTTTCTGTGTAAACATCTGTTTCCATTTCTCTTAGATATATACCAAGGAATGAAATTGCTGGGTAGGGTGTGGACATCTTTGTGGGAGAGGAGTGCATTATTCTGTCTACCACACTCTTAATTCAAAGTCTTGAAAGACTCTAATAACTAAGGCCAGCCTGTGTGGCAAATTCATTCACTTGGGTCAGGAATGCAGATACTGCTGCATGTAGAGGCAAATTCATAGGCATACACAAGCAGCAGCTGGGATGGGGCAGTGCTGATGATGACCACAGCAGGGATCTGTTATTTCAACCCTGCTCACACCTGCCCTCTAGATGTTCACAAGCCATCTGGTTGCACTTCATATTACCCTTGGAGTCTGAGATGAATCCTTTCTACAAACCTCTCCTCCTACTGGTGCTGGTCTGAGTGGGCTCCTGTTCCTTCCATAAGACACTAGTAATGCCACAGGTGGTTCTGAGGGTTTGGTGAGGGCTCAATGAGAAAACTCATATGAAAGTGGCGAAGTATTTCAGAAATGAAGGTGGGAGGGAGACCCAGGCTGCGCTCAAGCTCTGTTTGAGCTGAATCCAAGTATGGGGAGCCTGCAAGTCCTCTGGAGATGTCGGGCCCAGCAGGAATGGATGCAAGAGGTAGTGGGTCCCATTAATAGGTGACAGAAGCCATTCAGGGGAGAGTCCTAGAAAGGGACAGTGGCGGGACGAAGAGCTGGTGGCTGACTGTGCAGATGGGACTTGCTGGGGACACCGATGAGCCACCTCTGGCACTTTCAGGGATGGTCATGAGAACTTTACACAGAGCCAGGGGTCTGACCAGGCAAGAGGGCAGGAGCCAGAGTAACAGGAAGATTACAGTGCAACACTCTACATTCCAAGAAGCAATTTTGCACCCTCTCCACCAGCTTTCCCACCAGAGAACAGCGTGTCCTCCTGGAGACCACAAAGGTGGGGGAGGGAGGCAACACATGGCATGTGCTTGCCTGGGCAAGGCTCAGCCCGCTGCATGGACAGTGACTTTCATCCCTACTCCCTCTGGACAGCTTATAGCCAAAGTCTCTCTCCAGGAGACCCCTTGAATTAAGGGCTGGAATTCAGAAGCATTAATATGCTTTGCAAGGAGGACAAAGGTTGAGTCAAATTGGCCAGCCTGGTCCAGTCACAGGGGAACTCAGCAGAGGCAGGGGCCAGAAAGGAGAATTATCTGGACGCAGGCAGTGAAACAACTCTTATCGTGGGGCAGGCCAGCAGGGGGAAGGAAGGGAGCCTCTGGCAGGGCAGGAGGAGGGAGATAAACTCAAACAGGCCAGGAGGGCAGTGGGTGGGAGCCCAGAAGGATACGTAGGAGGAAAGAGTGAGAGCCGGGAGGTACAGAGGGCACAGGCAGGGAGGCGGGGTGGGGCCATTATTCACAGCAGCCATCACTCACTCACTCACTCACTCACTCACTCACTCATACGACAAACACAGACAGAGAGCCTGCTGTGCGCCAGGTCCTCTGGGCACCAAGGTGATCGAGGTGGTGTCTCTGCCCCTGAGGTCCAGGACTCTGCAAGTCCATTGGTGGGCAGCTCGCACCTCTGGCTACCTTTCCCCACCAACACACGCGTCCCTACCACCAGGGGAGGCTTCTTCCTTCAGGACCAATAAATGGAGAATTGTTTTACTAAAAGATTATCATAACCTCAACCTCTTCGATGTTAATGCTCATTCCTGCAGGCAGCTCCAAAGGCAGAGCAAGAGGAAGCTCATGAGCACCGACCATGGAGCCACAGCCTCGTGAGCTGACATGTGATCTTGGAACCCCTTGCCTCTACTCATGCGGATCCTCATGGTCACCCCCACTCCCCTCCCCCAACAAGGCCCAGGACCACAGACAGGGGAGCAGAGAGAGGGAACCCTTAGAGACCCAGGGACAAGGCAGGAGAAAGGGTGCAGGGTTTAGAGACGAAGAAGCGTGGAGTAGCCGGGAGAAAGCCAGAGACCAAGATGGGTTCTCAGTTCTCAGATGTAAACCCTCTGAGCCTCGGTTACTTCGCCTCCAGGTGAGGAGGCAGCTTTCCAAGCTGAAACTGGACAATGTGTGTGGACGTGACCAGCCCCAGTGTCAGCATCCAGCTGATTAGGACGGGGACGTAGGCAAGGGGCCGCCTTCCCCCTGGGAGACACAACGGTCATCAGCCCTGCCACAGGCATGCGGGCTGCAGGCTGCCAGACTGTCCTCTAACTTTTAGAGTCTAAAAGGCAGGCTTGGCTGTTTGTCAAAGGGATTGCCGCCCGCACTCGGGCTGCTGAACTTTGAGCAGAAGATGGGTTAATATTTTCCCCCAGAAGCCTTAAATCTGCACAGCGCTTTTCAGTTTCACTACCGACCCCCCGTGGGATGGTTAGGAAAGGCATGAATGAAGAAACCCATTCCACAGATGAGGAAACTGAGGCCTAAAGAAGTTAGATCTTCCCAGCGTGACAGCTGGGAAAAATCTCTGGGCTGTCAATGAGTTTAGAGCATTTTCCACCAAAAGGTGCCACGGCTCCGAGGGGACCTCCCAGCCCCAACCCCCAGCTTCACTCACAGCGGAGGCAGATGGGGTCCTGTGAGAGCCCTGGGCAGACTCAAAGTTCGCTTCCCCTTCTCTAGCCTCGGGCATTTGTTCAGCCAAAGTATAAGAAAACCTTGTTTTTCCTCTTAATAAAAGTCTGTCTTTAAAGGTCAAAATAGGGGTTTTATGGCATATACTGCATGCAACCAAGCACTTTAACCTAATCAAATTTGCCTTTCTTTTCAGTTTTTCCATCACTCACAGCATTAGTCACTCTCACCAGGAGAGAAGTAAGTAGCACAGATATAAATGCAAAGGCATCTTCAAAATGTGCTGTTACATTTTTTTCCAGCATTCATGTCAGCAAAAGATTTCCCACTTTTCTGTGGTTCTGCTCATTTTTGTCTTTTTATGTGGTTGTGAAACTAGGCAACTTTTTCAGAGATGTGTCAGTTGGGTGGCTTATAAGAAACCTAAAACTCAATTCCACAATGAAGAGTTTCATAGATCAGCTATTCCAGAGAGCGGGCTTCAGGATCAGCTGGGTCCAGCCGCGAGGGTGCTTCCTCCGCAGTGCCTCGGGCTGAGTCTTCCTCCAAGGCTTGTGAGCAAGCTGTTTCCCCCCAATAGGAACCAATGGCTGCAGCGGCCAGCCAGGTGGGAGCAATGCAAGTGTCCCTCGTCAGATAAATAAATAAAATGTGGGATATTGTTCAGCCTTATACAAGAAGGAAATTCTGATACATGCTACCACATAGAACCTTGACGACAAGCTAAGTGAAGTAAGCCAATCACAAAAAGGCAACATCTCCCAATTCCACTTACCTAAATCGTTAAATTCTTAGAGATAGAAAGGAAAGTGATGGTTGCCAGGGGAGAGGGAATGGGGAGTCAGTGTTTAATGGGTGGAGTCTCCGTTTGGGGACATGAAAAACGTCGTGCAGATGGGTGGTCGTGAGGCTTGTACAACAGTGTGAATGTAGTGAGTGTCATTGAGCTGGACATTTAAAAATGGTTAAAACAGTACCTTTTATGTTATGTATATTTTACCACAATTTTTTTACAAAGTGGTGACCGTGGCCTCGGGATTCCCACCACCCTGAAGAGGACTCTTTTTTAAGGGAAAGAATGTTTCTTTGCCACCACTGGCTCCCTGGTGCCTGCACCAGCCGGGCCTGGTCCACAGAGCTTTTGGACAATAGTCATGAATATTGTCCCATGAGTGACTAGGCCCCCAAAGCTTGGCAATTCTAACGTATGACCATCATAACCTGAGTCCAGTGCTGTCTGCAGTCTAGAGCTGGTAACTGCTGTGTGTGAATTCACCCAGCAACTCTGGGGAGCCAAGAGTCTCATCCCACTTCCGGGGCCCGTGATAAGTCAGAGGAGAGGTGGAAGCCACATCCCCTCACCCTGCCCGACCTCGCCCGGCTCGTGCATGAGATCTGTGTAGTTCAGCCTCTGTTCGCTGACCAACACACCGCTAACCAGCTGTGTGCTGACCACACGGCCCCTCACTGGGTAAGACAGATAGATGATTACAAATCTTTGATTTCGCTTAGAAAATGAAAACACTAGACTCCAATCTTCTATGCAAGGTGTGGTCATGCAGGGGGATCCTGGGACAGCACCCCTCCAGGGGCAAGTAAAATCAGGGCATTGTTCACACTAAGATAAAAGACTATGGACCAGGGCCAACCCAGCCAACCTTCCTGCCGTAGGAAACCACAGACATGGGGAGGACTGTATGGCTGAGCCACCGGAGCCTGGAGCAGCCTCCTTCAGATGACAGCCTCCCGTCTTTGGGGTCCCACAAGATGGGCCTGTGGGGCTTCCCTCACCTCCCTGCTGCTAAGGCAGAGGTGAGCTCAGCCTACGAACATCTGTAGCATTCGCAGGGCCCACATGCCTGAGAGTCAGTGGGCGCAGCCCTGCCTAGAACCCCGGGGGGCCTGTGATAAGGCATTTTGCTGTGACTGGGAAAAGGAACGCTAAAAACGCCAAATGGACCTCCGTGTTCTGCAAGTCAGAAGCCAGCCTGAACAGAAAAGGCCCCGATGTTGGCCTCTGGGATGGGAGCAGGATGGAATGGAAGATCCCAGAGAAGCAACAGCCTGCCCGAGAAAGGGGGGCTCTTTCTGACTTCGCCCCCTCTGGTGCCTGGGGGACAAGATCCGGACTGGGGGAAAGGACAGAGGCAGAATGGGGGTGGGGGTCTTCATAAACTTCACTCTCAGAAATAAAAGCAGAACTGAGGATCCACCTGCGTTTCCAGTTACCTTCTCAAAGGGGCTCAGGGATCACCAGTGGGGGGTGGGAGGGGGGTAGGAGAGCTCAGCTACTAGTATGTTTTAAAACCTTTGCAACTTGCTGTTTTGATGGTTGCTTGTCTGTGTTCCCACGGGGAAACCAGCCCAAGGAAGGAGGGCCTGTGAGCCTGTATTGGGAGCAGAAAGGGGGGAAGTCAGCATCCACTCCCAGCCATGCCTGGGCCCAGAGAGCAGAGTGAGAGCTCTCCCCAGGAGAGGACATCCACAGGGTCCCTCCGACTTGACCACGGAAGGAGGGCTGGGGTCACCAGGGGAGCCTGTAGGCGGAGGAAGAGGCCTGGAGGGTTGCAGGAGCAGCCCATGGCAGGGGCTGGGGCCTGGGAGGTGGAGTTCATAACATAGAGCGGAGGACGTCAGAAACAGCCTGCTCAAGAAACAGGTGTGTGTGTGGATCTCTTCATCTCCAGCCAGAGATTCACTCGCTGTGTGACCTTCCTGTCTCCCCCGATCACATCTGAGCCTCAGTTTTCTCATCTGTGAAATGGAGATAATCCAGTAATTGTGGTGAGAAGTGTGAGCTACTAAGTGTAGACAGCTAATAGAGGGGCTGATAGAGAGTAAAGCTTGATAATGAACAAATGGTAGTTGTCCTGTCCCCCCC
>NW_005357346.1:2364205-2407045 GCF_000412655.1 Myotis brandtii | reverse complement strand
CCACCCCACCCCGTCCTGCTCTGCCCCTTCCCCGGGGCTGAAAGGCTGACCTCCCTCCAGGCCTCTCATAAGCCAAGGTTAAGGCTGCAGCCCACAGTCAGAGCAGGGCTGGGATTGTGGGAAGTTCACTGCCCCACAGACCCCTGGGATCCCTTGGTGTGTGCTGATGTCCGTGGCCCAGAAAGTGTGGGATACGCCAAGGCTTGGCACCTGGGTGTCCACGCCCCCGCACCTCAGGCACCCTGGGACCCAGGTTGCCCTGGTAAGAGGCCGTCACAGTCATGGCCTTGGCTTTATGCAGACAGGTGACGTGACCCAGCTTCCCTCCTGCCTGCCCAGCCTGCCCCTACCCCCACCCCCAATCCCAGCCAAGTTCCACCGGCCAAGGCTGTGTTCCCATGTTCCGTGCCTCATCCTGCCCAGAGGGCACGGCTGCTGGGGGAGGGAGGGATGCTCGGGGAGGAGCTGCCCGGACAGGCCCAGGTGGTGGGAGTCCTCGTCTCCCCAGGGCGGAGAGCACCAGCCTGGCATCAGCCCGAGCTGCCCTGCGCCTGCCAGCTCCTAGAGTCTCATTTGCTTATCAATGTTTGTTTTAGAGGCTTCTGGGAAGTGAGTGTCTCCACCTGAGGGAAATCTTTAACTCTGGGGACTTGTGACACCTGAGACTTTGAACTCTCAAGACAACCCAGCACACAGTTGGCCGCCTCAGGCCCCGGGTGGGGACAAACCACCTCAGCCCCTGGCCTAGCAGCAGGCTCCAGGGCCGCCCACCACAGACCCGCCCAAGCAGCCACCCCCACCCCCCACCACACCCCCTGGGCCCAGGGTTGTGTGGGACTCCTGCACGTCCCAGAAAAGAGAAATTATAAGCACTTCCTATTTCTCCCATAATTTGTTTGGATTTGTTTGACTCTAAAAGTAATGTCTATTCGAGTAAGTTGTGGCTGTGTTCTTGTGATGACCTATTCAAAGAAATCCCAAATGTCCCCCAGTTTGAGAAGCAAGGGTGGAGAAGTATGTTCTGTAAAAATCTCTGCTCAGTAAATAACTTTTTTTTGGTAATCCTTACCCAGCGATATTTTTTCCATTGATTTTCAGACAGAATGGAAGGGAGGGAGGAGCAGGGGTTGGGGTAGAGTGTGTGTGTGTGGCGGGGGGCAGGGGGAGGGAGGAGTGGAGAGAGAGAGAGAGAGAGAGTTGTCAATGTGAAACAGACACGTTGATTTGTTGCCCGGGGCTAGGGATCAAACCTGAAACCGAGGTACACGCCCTTGACTGAGAATCAAACCCACGACCCTTCGGTCCACGGGCCGGCACTCTAACCACTGAGCAAACTGGCCAGGGCTCAGTGAATGACTTTTAAAAGCACAATTGATTTGGCAAGGCCCAATGTTTTCAAATTGTAAAATAGATGCTAAAAACCCCTATTAAATCTGGTAGAATTACAAAAGAAGCAGGTTTAATATAGTGAATTTGCAAAGATTAAAGGAAAAATCAAGTTATTCCTACCATACAGAGATAACCATTTTGGTATACATCTTGGTATATCCAAGATATTATACTGCATATGCTACTCTGGGTCATGGTTAGTATTCTAACCTTGGCATTTCCCCACATCAATCAATTAACATTCATTGAGATTTTTGAATTTAATTTGGTATATGGGGTGTGGTAGGGCTCTAGCTTTATTTTCCCATATTATTCCAACATCATTTACTAAACAGCTAGTCTCTCCCCCACTGACTTGAACATCACATTCATAATTTCCTTTAATACACAGGCTCTTTCTTGGGCATTCTCTTCTTTTCCATGGAGTGGCCTGTCCTTCCTCCATTCCTCTCTGTTTCATAGCTGAAGCTCGTCATGTATTTTAATGTCTGGGAGTGCAGATCCACCCTGTTCTTCTCTTTCCTGAAATGTCATGACTCTATTGGTACATTTATTCTTCCAGGTGGATTGTCCCACGTAAATCCATTGTGTCAGATTTTTTAAAAACTTAGATATTTGTATTAGGATTGCATAAAACATACATTAGGGCGCATCGCATTTTACATTACTAAGGTTTCTCACCATGGCGTGTTTTAGCATGTCTTTAATGTCCCTCCATGTGGTTTGGCAGATTATTTATTATGATTAATGTGCATTCCTGGAAATTTTATCCTTTGGTGTTGCTATTGTAAGTGGGACCTTTGGCATTGCAGGTCTCCCGGCCTGGTGTCTGTTGCCGGACAGTCCCAGACCTAAGGGCAGCCAAACACCTGAGCTCAGCAAAGTCCCTGGCCAGCCCAGCAAACCCCAGAACCCAACAAGAGGAGGCTCCATTAGGCAGGCCCCCCTGCGGGCAGTGGCACCCAGAGGGGTAGGTCTGTGGTCCTAAAGCAGTGGTTCGGGGTCAGAGAGAGTCTGGAAAACTATGAACTCTCAGAAAAATGCCCAACGTGCTGCCGATACTTCCAGAGGATTCACAGACAGGCCAACACACATCCAAGGGCTGTATAATTCACATCCATGAACTAAAAGGATAGTCAGCAATGGAGTCCCCCGGGCGGGCGTGCAGAGGACAAGCCCTGGGGCCTACGTGAGCTTCGACGAGTCACCTCCCGCTCTGAATCTTTATTTTCTCCCGGAGAACAATTATCCACCCAGTCCAGTTGTAGCATCATTAGGAGATCAACTGAGATCATGTTGCGGAAAGTGCTTTGAAAACGGGAGCTAAGTGACCCAAAGGTAAGAGGCAATTAGTGCCAGGAACAGGAATCTAACGAGGCCCAGCCCCGCTGTGTGGGGAGGCGTCTGAGTTTCTTAGAGAGCATTTTCGGCTCCCATGCTGCCCCGCCTGCCGAGAACGTGGCCTTTGCCCCGGGAGCGGCTGATGAAGGCCCTCGCGGCTCTCCACTTCGGAGGCCAGGAGACTGTTGTGCTGACCCAGCTGAAACCACGATTAAGTGGCTGGATGTTGGAAAAGAAGTGTCGGGGCTTGTGGTTCACAGATATCAGTTTCTGGGTTGTTATAAATATTAATAATTAATTCTTTCCTGCGTGCTGGAGAACAGCCAGGAGCCGAGGCAGGCCTTGCCCGGGGTGAGCGAGGGCAGGTCGGACTGTCTCTGCGTGACCACAGGCAGGCCCTTACATCTTTCCTCCCTGACCCCCGGGGTCCGCACTGTACAGGGAGGGATTTGCAGGTGCAAAATTCTGCAAAATAATAAATCAAGTGCCTGAGGAGGGAAACATAAAGGCCTTCCAAGTTATCTTCCTGCTTCCAGCAGTCGATGCCACCTGAACTCATGCCCCAGTTTGAACTCCAGACACATCAGCCTGCGTGTGTGTGTGTGTGTGTGTGTGTGTGTGTGTGTGTGTGTTAGGGGTGGAGTGGGGAGAAGGGCAACAGAGCATGTCACTGGGAACCTCTTTCTAAGCACAAACGCTGCTCCCTTCTCCCCAGGATAAATCTGAGTCAGGAAAGGGATACACAGCCACAACCAGAACCCCAGACTCTCCAGGGCAGAGGACAGAGGGCAGAGGGCAGAGGGCAGAGGGAGGGCAGCAAAGGGATTAGCAGGAGTATTTTGAACAGACTACTCTCAAAACCACCTCCCCTCTAGGGCTCCCGAATGGAGGGAAGAGGGAGTGCTGTCCTTTGACCCTCCCCTTGGAGAGGGACACATCTGGGTGTGGAATGTCCAGTTCCTGGCTCAGCAGCGGGCATACAGCAGGAGCTTAATAAAGGACCCTGGGACAATGAATGAGGCCGTCTCCCATGCTCTGCTTAAACCTTCTTACATCTTTCCTCTGCTCTCTGTCTGCCCAGTCAGGTGTCTCCTCTCCTGACTTGTGCTCAAATGGCACCTCCTGGGATACCTCCAACAGACCCCCAGGTCTCCCCACGTTTGTGGCCCCAGCCATGTGTCCTGTGTCTGCTGATCCCACTAAGAAGCCGCCTGTGTATGCAGCAAGGACTACTTACTGAGTAGCACTACAGGTTATCTTTATTATGCCTCTTAAACAATGCACAGGCTCTGCCCAGACAGGCAAAGTTGTGGCCTGTTTCCTGAACGAATCTAAGAAATATTGTCACACTCTCCGCCTGGTAGGGTGGTAAGAGAAATATCCATTGGGCTAATGAATTGATTGGTTTGGGGTAAATGTTAAATGAATTCAAAGTTCAACTCTAAGAGCCATTTCACCCCCCGGGTGCCCTTGGTAAGTGGCATCAGGAAAGCTAGGAGACCGCATGTCATTGCTCAGGTAGTGGTAGGGATGGGTCCCCAGCTGACCCTTGCATGGCTCTCCTCTCCAGGTGACTGGTCCGTGAGCTAGTCTGGCCCAATCTGTCCATGGCCACCCTGAGAGCATCTACTACTGGCATCACTGACAGGTGTAACTCCTGGGCTCTTCTCTTGGCACGGACAACCCATTGGCCACCTCCTCTGTTCCCAAAGGCGCTGCTCACCCCTGAAGCATGGTTCTAACTCCCATTCAGCACAAGACCCATGTGTAGCCTGATGCCTCAGCCAGATTCTTTCTCTCTTCTCCCTTTTTTATTGATTTTTAGACAGAGAGGAAGGGATAAAGAAATAGAAACATAAATGAGAGAGAAGCATCATTGATTGGCTGCCTCCTGCACGCCCCCTACTGGAGATTGAGCCCGCAACCTGAGCCTGTGCCCTAACGAGGAATCAAACCAGCAACCTCTTGGTTCATCAGTCAACAACGCTCAACCACTGAGCCACAGCAGCCGGGCCTCAGCCAGAGTCTTACTGAAGATCCCCATGGGGACATGCAGAAAGCCGGTCTCCTCCAGGCTCTCCCACCCCCATGTTGCCACAGTCCCCAGCACAGGGCTTCCCCTCCCCCCCAGCTCCTCCCACTGTCAGAGCTCTCCATGGCAATCAGGGCACAAAGACCCTCTGCTTTTGCCTTGCCCCTCAGCTTGCCTCCTCACTCTGGGCTTCAGCCTGGAGCCGCAAGGCCAGCCCGTGAGTCTGACCACCCATGTCCCCGACCTTGGCCCATCTTCTTCTCACACCCCCCTGGCCTTGGGCGGAGCAGGGTCTTCCCCCTTCACTTTCAGCCTTGCTACCCTCACAGTGTGGTCCATGCACGGCAGCGTCAGGATCACCTGGCCACTTGTTACAAACATGGACTCTCAAGCCCCATTCTGGACCCCCTGGTTCAAATGTTGCATTTTAACGAGATGCCCAGGAGACTCATATGCACAGCCAAGCCTGAGGAGCAGAAGTGCTCACATCGCATCCAGGTTGTTTGCTGTCCTTGCCTGATGTCAGACTCCAACCGGGTCCTCACGGTTGATGCTTGACATATACTAATGGGAGCTCAGCAAATGCAGGAAATCCTCTTCTCTCTTGCCAAAGCCCAGTGCTGCCGACTCAAAAATCTTGCCTCGGTGCCTGTGATGTCACACACTGAACAGTGACTTTTTCTTTCTCTCCATATTCTTATTATAACAACCCTAATCCTCCCCCAGGCATAGCTCAAAAATAGGGGTGGAGAGAATAAAGAGGCAAAGTACAGAACTTTGAAAGAGCAGAACACACTAACATATTCCCCAAACTGCTCTGCCAGCGACAATAGCATTTGCTGAGTTGAGTGTGGGAGGTGCCAGCAGCCTGCATGGGGGGGTTGGGTGGGGGGGATTGGGGCATCATACGTACTATGCAGGGCATCTCGGAGGGTGCTTCTCTCACCACACGGTGTCCTCTTTATACGGGTGCAAGGGAGAGACCTCCAGATGCTCCCACATTTCCTGTGCAGGTGGAGTGCCCTTATTTCAGGGGCCTGCACAGGATAAGTAAGCTTCCCCCCCACCTTTTGCCTTGGCTGCTAGGAAGCTTACAGCCAAATTGTTTGCACAACAATAGTGTGTAATTGGGTACAATATTCACGTTGGACTCGTTCCTGGCATCACCCTTCCGCTGTACTTTTAACGTATGCATCTTATTAAACCCATGTTTTCTTTTTTATATTTTATTTTATTGTTTAAAGTATTACAGATAGTAGTATATATGTCTCCTTTTTTCCCCCCATCGACCTTCCCCTGGCCTCCCCTACCCCCCAGCACATGCCCTCACCCCCCGTCCCATTGTCTTGTGTCCATTGGTTATGCTTATATGCATGCATACAAGTCCTTCAGTTGATCTCTTACCTCCCCCCCGCCCCAACATTTACAGGGAACTCATACAACTCAACAAAAGAAAAATAAACAATCCAATAAAAAAAATGGGCAAATAGAATCTTTTCGAAAGAAGACACTCAGAAAGCCAAGAGACACATGAAAACATGCTCAAAGTCACTAATCATCCGAGAGATGCAAATCAAAACGACAATGAGGTACCACCTCACACCTGTCAGAATGGCTATCATCAACAAATCAACAACAACAAGTGCTGGTGAGGATGCGGAGAAAAAGGAACCCTCGGGCACTGCTGGTGGGAATGCAGACTGGTGCAGCCACTGTGGAAAACAGTATGGCGTTTCCTCAAAAATTTAAAAATGGAACTGCCATTTGACCCATGTTTTCTTATAAGCCGCTTTAAATCTTTCCGGAAGGCAGGTGGAATGAATTCACGGACTGGCACAGTTCCAGGCCCCTGACTACCGTTTGCCCCACTTACGGTGTCACTGTCCCTTTCTCCAGAGGAGGAAGCCGAAGTTCAGGGAGATGCAACAAACAAGCCCGAGTCAGGGCCGCTGCCGACAGGCGGCAGCTCTGCGTTCCCACTCTGGCCCAATAGGAAGCACCTGGACGCGGTTCTTGTGGCAGGTGGGCCAGCCCTGTGCTGAGAGGGAACAGAGGGGAGATGCATTGTCGGACTGGTAGGAGCCCGAGTCTCTCCACCAGGCATCATGGGGATTTGCCCAGCCTGCTCCGGGGCAGCCAAACCCTGGTGGGGAGGCTCCTGCCTGCTCTGTCCACTGTGCCCCTGGTTAACGGGCCATGAAGCTTCTGGAGAGCAGAGCCAGGCAGGGACTCTCTCTGGAGCAGCGACTGCTCCGTGGGATGTGCAGGGGCTGCAAAGGCCGGTGCCTGCCTCGCCGCCAGGGTGAGTTCCTAAGGCAGGGGCTGTGGGCCCCCCTGGCTGGCACTCCAGGCAGACTAGTTCCTCGGAGGCTCCAGGGAAGACGCACTCCTCCGGGGAAGTTAGGATGGATCCCACAGAGACAGCGGCTTTCCCAGAGAACGAAGGCAACGGAAACGATTCGTGCTCGTTTTAAAAAGCAAAGGAAGAAGAGCCCATGGATTAAGACCCTAGCTGTGCGTGTGCTTTAAAAATACATACACATACATGTAGACACACACACCACAGACCCCATATGGAGATACCCTTTTTTTTTCCACCCCCACCAGCCCCTCCAAATATGGTGTCCAACCCAACCTGGAAGGGAACACCAAAGACCAGATACTTAACAGCCACTTAGGCAGCTCTTCGGCACCATGGACGGGGGAGGCGCGAAGTGAGCCAGGTAATGGGGCGGGCAAGGCCACCCACACCCAGATTCCATCAGCCCAACCCTCTGCAGCTGGTCCCTGGGGAATGTGGCTTTCACCACCCTCCTTGCCCTGAAATCCATCATGCAATATGGGTCCTTGGTTTCCCAGCCACCACTCACAGTGGACAATAACCCTTCCTCGTTGGGGCCTATGAACCTCTCCATTCCTTTTAAAACGCTTATTGGAAGAGGGCAGCCCTGAGAGTCAGAAGGAGCTAGCGTGCCTGGAGGAAGGGGCTTTGTCCTGGAAGGAGGACTAACAGACAGTCCCTCGGGTGGTGACGGGCCCCGGTGAAGTGGTCCCTGGGAGGAAGCTGGGCAGCCCAAGGAGGCTGGGCATCGGGGCTGGGCCTTCAAGGGAATGGGGGGCCATGGGTGGGATGATGGAAGGTGCTGAGGAAAGGGGGAAGGCCTGGGTCCTCCTGGGGTCACTGAGGAACACCTATCCCCCCCCCCCTCACTCTCCCGTCTCCTCTAGCCGCAGGTGTGAAGGCCCCTGGACCCTAACCTTGCCAGCTCTGCGTCCACCCTTCCTTCGTCATTCAAACGTCTTGGGTAGAGCCATGGGTTAGCACCCTTAACCCCGCAATCCTTACGGGACACTGGGTGGTTTGGGAACAAAGCTGACCTTTGGCGGTCTTGTGGAGGGTCATAGTTAAAGGCTTTGGAGTCCAAAATGTCACTTCAGAGACCAGCTGCCTCTTCCTAGCTGTGATGCGAGCTTCGGTTTCCCCATGAAAAACGTGGCACTAATGATGCCTATTCATCAGGGAGGTTGTGAGGAGTGAATGAAATAATGGACCAAGGCATTTAACCGAAGCCTGGCAAGTCCTCTCTCAGTAGCAGCCAATTGCACCGGCTCCGGGGAAGGTGTCAGGCTTGCCGTCTAACAGGACCATGGCGCCACCTTGTGGTTGCTGTCGCTCAGGACAGCTGGTTAATCTTACTCAAATCCTGACGCTTTTTCAAATGCCTACGAGCAGGTGTTGCTCTCATGTAAAGCCTGTAATGGTAAGTTCATGTTGGTACTGTATCTAGCCGGGCATCTTGATAAATCCTTTATTTTTTTAAATTTATTTGTATTGTTGAAAGTATTACAGATGTCCCCTTGGTTGGTTTTTTCCCCCCACTAACCCCCTCCACCCCGCCCCTACCCCTATCTTGATAAATCTTAGAAAGAGATGCTAGAGAAGTATCATTTGAGAGGACTCTCCCATCAAAGAGATCCTCTTCTAAATCTACCATCATTGCCCTTAAACCCCAGATGTTCCCAGCTTTAGGGGTGAACAGGAAACACGGTTTTGTTGGCTTTGGTTTCCTGTTGTACCCCTAATCACCACCTGTTCCAAAATGGCAAACCCCAATTCCCTGTCCCTTTCCTGCTTCATCCTGCTCCTTAGCACTACCAATCTCCATGTGTGGCTCGTTTTCTATCCGGCCTTATTGGAATGGAATCTCCATGAGGGCAGGGATGTCAGTATTTCTTTATTGCTCTATCTTCAGCATGTTAAACAGTGCCTGGCTCACAGCAGCTGCCCAATTGTTTGTTGAGTGAAAGAAGGAAAGATGAAGGTGGAGTCTGAGGTGGGGAAGTACAGCTCTCTCAGCATGCCACAGATTTCAAAATGAAAACTTACTTCCTAAGAGAGAAAAGGAGTTTCCTGAAGAAAGGGCTGGTTTCGTGAGTGTGCACCAGTGCCATCACACTGGCAGGCCCCACACGTAGAAGGCCTTGGCGTTCAGCAGGGCCGGGCCCTTGGGATTGATTGTTCCACAGTTACGGTCTGGGAATTCTTAATAACTGTATCTTTGAATTTGTGTTTTGTAAGTCAAGTCCAGTGAACAATAGTAGTGCCTGAGTGGGAACTTAAGACCTCAGTTCATGCCTGGCCTTGCCTCCCCCCACCAGGCCCCCCACTTGGTGCACCAGCCTCCTCTTCCTGTCTGTACCCCATGACCACTGCCACACCCTGCTCCCAGCAGGGGCCTGGGCATGGGCAACAATCAGGGTTGAGCACCCATGCCCCGAAGCATCTCAGAGCAGGGCATGGCAGCAGCTGCCCCCCCAGTGCCTTTCCTCACTCCTGGGGCTGACAGACCCCTGGCATGGCTGGTGGGCAGCTAGCTGGAGGCCCTGTCTTGGCAGGTCGATCCAGGTACCCTGATCCAGGAGTAAAGTACCAGCTAGGAGGTGTAAGGATCCTCATGGGAGACCTGTTTGCCGTGGGCTGGGACAGTCAGTGGGCCTGAGGGAGAGCGAGATTCCTGGCTCCACCTCTCCAGCCTGGCAGTGATAAGTCTGGTGGCTGGAGGGAGGGTGTTCCCAGGTAAGCACCAGGGTCAGGGGTCCCCAGGGGCCTGTCACAGGGATCTATCTGTGTGCTTCTCTTCTGGCCAGCTTGAGGCACCCTCCCGGATGAGCCACAACATACGAATTACATAATTTCAGTGATTCTCCACATGAGCTAAATGTGCCTTTTGCATTTAAAACTGACATCACACAACATAAAAGATGAATAGTAAAATGCATGCTAATAATCCAAAATTTTGTTTTTTCTTTACTGAGAACATTAAGTCGCAAACACTACCACAATAAATAAAGACCTTGAAAGAAACGATAAGGCTGTCCATGTACCTTTAATGCTACTTGTTCCCTGCTTTTTGAACAAGGCGCCCACATTTTTATTTTGCACTGGGCCCTGCAAATTATACTCAACATTTGTATTGAAGGGGTCAGAAGGATTAATCTGTGGGTATTCCATGAAATCATGGTTATCAGTCTGCTTGTGTTCGGATAATATCAATTGTCTTTTTGGAACTACATTACCAACTGGGCAGTAAACCTGTAATAAAATAACTAATAAAGGAGCTCTATTTTCCCATTATTAACCCTTCACAACTTGGTCTTATTTCATTAAACTAAAAGGATAGCACATGAAAAACGTGATAGGCACAGTAAGGACTGCTAATTCATATTAAAGATCAGACTTAAAAAATAACCCATAAATTTCCATCAAGGGTTGGGTCTATTCCAACAAATTTTAGCTTAGATCATGTGCCGAGCCCGCACGGCCATGGGTGAACCTGAGAGGGGGCTGTGAAGGATTAGAAAAGACAGACAAAAGAAGAAAGCTGGGCGCTAGGTGGGACACTGCTATCCCTGGCCTCTACCTACTCCATTCAATAGTACCCTCCCACCCCGCAATCATTATCATTTAAAATGTTTCCAGACATGGCAAATGTCCCCTGGGGGGCAAAATAGTCCCCAGTTAAGAGCCACTGGTACAGATGGATTAATGGGGGGGGGGGGGGGAGTGAAGTGCCACTGCAGCCCCTGTGAGCATCAGTGCCTATGAATCATAAACCCAACAAATGCAAGAGACACAAATACAGGAAAACTAAAGAATTCGTTTACTTAGTGAGAAACAGATGAGCCCATGACGGCCGGCTTATATACAGTTAGGTAGAGTAAAAAGGAAAAAAAAGAATATCGACATCACAGTGATGGATTTTCACAAAAGGTGACAGATTTTGCACTAAGAGCAATGGGATATCAATAAGTGTTATCTATAAGCAAGATGTCATAATATCAGTGACCAGTTTGGATCCAATTCGGTTTTCTAAGCTCTAGAATATTTAAAACCTCAAACTTGAAGTTGTAAATCTAGACATGACAACTGTAAGCACACCACTCAGTCGTGTAAAACGTCTCAGTAAGTGGATACATATGTTTTTCCTGATATTATTTTCCTCCAACATTTAGAATGTAATGTTCCAGTAGTAATCACACATGGGATTAAAACCCCAACCAAGAAAGTATCATTCTTTCTATAAAGTGTTCTTTTAAAAAAGAAAAAAAATGAAAGGTGTGGACGTTTTGTTCAATTATTGCTGAAGGACAGCAAAGGCAATTCCAAAATATCACTCTTACTGTACAGAAAGGCACGGCTCATGGAACCAAGTATATCAAGCTGCAGCAGTTGAACATCAATCAGTCCTTCGGGGGCTGGCCATGTCAGATCCCGCACACAGCGCTGGGCCCTGCCGGCTAGCGCATGCCCAGGATCTGTCTGCTTTTCAGCTGGTACGTTTGCTCAATGTCCGCCAGGGCTTGCGCGCGCAGCTGGGCAGCATGGAGCCTCTTCTTCAGGTCTTTGCACTTGGCTTTGGAGGAGAGCTGGCTCTCAGAGTTCTCACTCCCCCGGACACTCTCCTTACTCTCTCCACTGAAATGAACTTTCTTCTTAAGTATTGAGGATGGAAGAGCTAAAAGTTCTTTAGGAAGAAAAAGGGTTTTGAGTTATTTGAACAGGTTTGTCACACTTAGCAAAAATACACCCTCTTTCAGTTCATTTGAAATCTGGAACCTATCTTAGTATCTCCGGGAGGTTGGGAGCTTGAGGGTGATAAGAAATCAATCAATCTTTTAAGCCACAGCACTGAAAAAATAATCCTGGAATGTGCCAAATATCAAGGAACATAGGTTTTATTCCCTTAACAATCAACTTTTCTCTTGAAGTCAAATGCATTGGGGATTATGGGCCACAATATAAAACTTCTGGAAATCAGTATCATCTACTCCATTCTTGAAAACAAGTGCCATTCTACCTAGAACACAGGGCTTCCAGAAAAGTATAGAAGCAGAAACACTTTTTATGGACACTTATAGTTTGGGTTAAATATTCAAGAACACTTCCTTCAAAACTGATTAATTGACTGAAATCTTGCTTCAAAAAGAAACTAAGCAAATTCAGGGTGGAAAAGGTAAATCAAGTAACAGTATAGCAAAAAAGGTGAACTGGGCTTTTTACATGAAAAAAAATTTACTTGAAATGGTAGCACTATTAGCTACTGACAGACTATCCGGAGGTTGGAGACTTGCGGGCTTGAATTCCAGAACCTGTTTGTTTTTCCTTTACATTCATTTAAAGGAAATACATTCAAATTTTATGAGCTCATTGTATGAGCCATTGTGGACAAACAAAGGCCCTATTCTCATAGGAGGAGAGGGACCAGAACCCATTAAACAAGTAAAAATGAGGACTATTTGAGGGGGAAATAACACTGAGAAAGAGAACAGGGGTGCTGGCGGTGGCCACAGTGATGAGAGCCGCATAATGAGGTGACTTTTGAGCAGAGACATGTTGAAAGTGAGGAAATAAGAAGCCACCGGGTTATCTGAGGAACAAACTCCAGGCCAAAGAAAAGGAAAGGCCAGGCCGAGAGGTAGGAGTAGGCTGCAAGGAACACTGCCCTCCAATTGTGCCCCGACTTCCTATCTCCAACATTGTTTCTGCTTCAAAGCACACTGGGGGTTTTTTTAGCCTTAACTCCATTGTTTCAAATATATCCACCTTTATTCCCACAAATTCCTATACAAATACCTATGTAACTTGTAAATCTCACTAATGGAATAATTTTGTAAGAAAGAAAAAAGTGTTAAGCCCAGCTGGTGTGGCTCAGTGGTTGAGCATGGACCTATGAACCAGGAGGTCACTGTTCAATTCCCGGTGAGGGCACATGCCCGGGTTGCGGGCTCGATCTCCAGTGTGGGGCATGCAGGAGTCAGCTGCATCATTGATGTTTCTATCTCTCTCTCCCTTCCTCTTTGAAATCAATAAAAACATTAAAAAACGAGAAGGCCTACCAAAGCCCCTCGAAAGCAAACCAGTGCCCATTTCCTCACACGCAGCAGCCTCTGTCTGCGGAGCTGGTTCTCCTACCTGGACCGCTGGCCAGGGACAGGAGCCTCTGCTCCTTCAGCAGGCTGTAGTTCTTCATCAGACTTTCCGCTCTCGCCAGTTTGTCCTCCGCCAGTCTCTCACGCACACAAAGCTCACGTTCCTTCTCTTTAGAAAGGCATGGAATGAGAAAAAGATTGGCAAGTGGCTTTGAGTAGAAAACAGTTTACACGTGCGAATCTTCCATTTTCCCTAATCACTGAGACCGGCTTGCTGAGCAGCGATTAGTAATGCTCTGAGAAAGGTTTCTCACCGGGTTCCCAAGCCACCCTGACCATGCTAGTCTGTAGCACCTGTCGCTTTAGTGGAGTAGACAGACTTTCACCATCAAAAACTAACTTGCCCTAACCAGTCTGGCTCAGTGGACAGAGCGTCGGCCTGGGGACTGTAGGGTCCCAGGTTCAATTCCAGTCTAAGGGCCTATGCCTGGGTTGGGGGCTCGATCCCCACTGGGGGTGTGCAGGAGGCAGCCGACCAATGATTCTCTCTCATCATTGATGTTTCTATCTCTTTCTCCTTCTCCCTTCTTCTCTGAAATCAATAAAAATATATTTAAAAAAACAAAAACACAACAACTAACTAGTACCAAATCAGTGAATAGCCCTGAGTATTTATAAACCTAGAATATCCTGTACCCACATTATTGAATTGCCAGAGCATATTTAGTCCTACACACTGTAGGATTTTAGACCTGGACTGTGTTGGCTCAGCCACAGGAGTAATGGTTATTGTAGAAGTCAGCAAATCTTAAGATCTACCTTTGCAATGAAAAACTGTAATGTATGTATATGTTATGAAACAGAAAGAAAAAAGTAACAGCAAATGTAATGTACACATTAAAGTATACAAACTCTATAGCAAAGTATAAAGTTAAGCCCAACAATAGCAGAGAAAGAGGCAGCTCAACAGGAAGATGCCAGAAAGCGTGAGCTACATATTTTACAAAGCACAGTTTGGTTTCTCAAGTATTTATAAGAAGGTTCTCTTTCTTTCTTTTTTAAATAGTTTTTTTTATATGTTTTTATTTATTTCATTGAGGAAAGGAGAGGGAGAGAGAGATGGAAACATCAATGATGTGAGAGAATCATTGGTCGGCCGCCTCCTGCACTCCCCACATTGGGGATCGAGCCTGCACCCCAGGCATGTGCCCTAACCAGGGATTGAACCTGCCACCTTGGCATATTGGGATGACGCTCCAACCAACTGAGCTATCAGGCCAGGGCAAGAACGTTCTAATCTACTCATTTAAACAGTTTCCCACTCATCACGATCACCCTCCGATAGCTCTCCTTTGTTTCGCCCCCATCATTCAGACTTACGCTCCAGTCTTTCCTCTCTGGCTTTGAGGGCTCGCTCTCGCTCCTGCAACTGTATTTCCTTCAGTTTCAGCTCACTTAATACAGTGTTAGAATCCTGCAACTTTTCTGGTTCTCCAGATCGTCGCCCCCTTCTCTCAGGATTTCTCCTCTGCTCTTCTGCAACCAAGTCTGCTATCAAAGGGCTCTCCAGAATTTCTTCAACAGAAGGTCGATGGTAATCCTGGGGGGAAAATATTCAGTGTTACAGTCACATTTCGTAACAGAATACGCATCCCAAAAGAACGGCTACATTAAAAGGGTACATATTTCCAAGGCAAAAGAAAAACTCGGTTCTGGATGGGCCTTGACTATCTGGAAAAATAAGTTCACTTGTGGCTTTAATACATGAGGTTCTAGGTCCAAACAGTAATGCAGATTTTTACTTACCTCTGATCCCCCTTTAACCTAAAGGCTTCATCCCTGTGCAGGTGCTCAGTAGCATGGCCAGGGTCTGTGTTAGGGCATCTCTAAACTACAGGAAGCAGGATACTCCCTCTCAGCCCTTAAATCCCATTACTTCATCTGTATCCTCCTTTGTAATCCCACAGCATTTAACTTTACATCAGCCTGATCTCTTGGACATTTCCCTCGCCATCCCATGGCCAGATTTTTTCCACATAATCTCTTAGAGTGATTTCCCCTCCACTCTTCTTAGCTACCCCTACCCTCTCACTGCCCTAACCATCCCCCCCACCCATACACACACACACACCTATCTCTCAATTGGAGCTAGAGGCAGAGTAATTAAGTCTTATTGTGGCCCCTTCCACACCATCTGCCACGCTGAGGTAGGCAAGGACACGGGGAACTAAGGATCTGGATGCTTCATGCAATCTTTTCTTGCTATCGACCATCTGTTAGCATGGAGTGAGTGGGAGAAGACAGAGAAAGCACAGAGGGTAGGCCAGCAAGGACGTGCAATTTACCAAATTTATGTAAGTTTTCACTTGTGTAAACAAAGTAGATTTAGCTAAGGAAATACATTTAATGTTTCTTCAGTCTCATTGCTCTACGGGAGAGAACACATACCCCAAAACTTAATTGAAAGATAGAAACAGACAAAATAATCTTATAATCTTTACCTTTAAATTTAACATCCTTGTAATGATGTCATTCAATTCATCAGAGTAACGATATGGAATTCGCCTGAATTTGCCTTCTCGGATCTTCCCAGCTAATTCTTTCTGGTTGAAAGCTGTAAATGGAGGCCTGGAACAAAAAAATAATAATAATGTAAAAATAAAAATATATTAGGAAGCAAATCTTTTGCACAGTTTAAGCTCCAGTTTTTATTTATGTTTCTGCTTCTGGGATTTTCTTCCATAGCTAAGTTTCCCAATTTTGGTGCTACTGACATTTGGGGTCACATAGCTCTTTGTTGTGGGGGTGTCCTGAACATCATAGTATTTATTTGCACTACCACTGGCCTCCATCCACTAGATGCCAGTAGCTATCCTTGTTTGTCACAACCAAAAATGTCTTCAGACAATGCCAAATGTCCCCTGGGGGCAAAACTGCTTCACTCCCCCTGGTTGAGAATCACTGCTCTACAGAATAGCTTAGAAGAGAAAGAACTGGAGCTCTTTCTTGGTCTCCAAATTGCCAGAGCTACCCCCAGATCTTTGTTTATCTCTTCCATGGGCCTGACCTATCTGCTCTCCCCTTGAGCTGAGCATCAGTCTAACAAGGAAACATCTAACCAGGTTAGGAGTTTGAACAAGTCAACATCCAGCCTCAGGGGTTATATTATTAATTTCTAAATAATTTTTTTTTTACCTGTCCACCTACTTTAATTTTAACCCACGGTATGATTCTTTCAGATTTGAATACAAATGGATGGTCAAACAACTGAACCCAGTGAAAGGTGACAAACCCTGAGTATAAACCTCAGACTAGAAATCTGTCTTTAATATACTTACATTAATGCACACAACTCATACATCAAACAGCCCAGTGACCAGATATCCGATTTCTCATTGTAGGACATGCGACTCATCTGCTCCTTAAGGGGGGAAAGGGTAAGAAAGTATGAGGAATTAAAAGTTTATTTTGTTTTAAAATGTATACTTTGTCTTCAAATTTACAATGGAAAAAGGCAATGACCTTATCCTAATATACTTTGTCATATATAATTCATTCAATTCTTTTTCCTTCAGATGTTTATTGTTACTAGAGGTGAGACACTGACTATTCAAAGGTGAGTATGAGACCTCTACCCTGGTGACACTAATAATCTAGAAACTGCTTTGAAAGAACCAGAGAAAATTTCAGAATAACCAATGCATACATCTAGCCCACATTTAAATGGATGTAGACATAAATGGCTAAGTGAATTATTCATTTATATTTTTCCTTAGTCTACTGTATAAACCACACCAGCTAACATTCTCATTTCCTGTTTTAATTGTCTTTCTCACACTCTCAGGAGCAACAGAGGGCACAGAGGCAAGTGCCAAACTCTTCAGGAGGCTCCCTAGTGCTTTAAGTCCAACAGGTTGAGTCTGATACCATTTCCTGGCAATGCCTCAGAGAAGGCTGAGCAGATCTAATTACAAGGGCAGGAGGGAAAAGGAACAAAAGAATCACGTAGGTTTCAAATTTTCCAAGAACCACTTCTGTATAATTTTCCTTTATGTTAAAGGCTTTCTATTTGGAATTTGATCCAGTGAGAAAATGACACTGTTCTGGCCATGTCTAATATTAATGAAAAACAAAATCACTAATACAAAGTTTTATACTGTAGTCAGACTGGTTAACATAACTAAAAGAGATTTAGAAAAGCCCGGAAATGTTTATGACTGCTAAAACAATTAACCCCTCTGCACCTTTGTATGCTCAGATTCCAGATACAACCCCCTGGTGTTATCACTTTTTGGTTTAAGCTCTTCAAGAGCCATCAGGCAAAATCCAGAGAGCCATAAACGGTTCATAGCCTTTGACCCAACCCAGCAATTTCATTTTGAGAGCTATCTGCCAAGGAAATGACCAACAAGGAAGAAAGAATAATTCATATGCATAGCAGTGCTCCTTAGAATGGTGAGAAATTTTGGAAACAAAATATTATCCAGCAATCAAGGAAATAAATAAGTAGGTAGACTCAGCAGCTCCCTTGTAGGAAAAGTCAACAAAAAAAGAACAAATACCAACAGTTAACACTGTAAAAACATGTTATCTGAAGTGAGTGAGGCTCTGAGCCCCGAATCTCCAGGCACAAGAATCATCCAGAGAGTCTGTTAAAAGGCAGAGTCCAAATTGAAAAGTAGGAGAAAAACAGAGCAAGGACCTGTCCCGAGATCCGAACTCACTGGACTGGGGCTTGGTCCAGGATTCTGCATTTGAAAAAGCACACCAAAGGAGGCCAAGCTGGTGTACAGGACCTACAGCACTTTGGGAAACACAGCTCTTGAGGCCAGAGACAAAACCTGTTTCATCTTTGTAATTTAGCATATGGTAGTCCTTTAATAAAAGCCTGACTTGAATTGCTGATATAGTTGAGTTTAATGGTGTGGTGGTCCATTTGGAAAATATATAAATTAAAAATGAAACAATGTTAATTTTTGGTTATTGGATATTACTAAACATACAATCAAAACAACTCACTTTCCCTGCATTTGAATGCTTAGCATTAAGAGGTTTAAAAAGTATCTAAATTCTGAAATACTTACGGGAGACATGTAATAAGGAGTGCCAACAAATGTTTTTGCAAAACTGGTATCATGGTTTAATATTCTAGCTAGCCCAAAGTCTCCAAGCTTAACGTTTTGCTTGCCATCCAGGAAAACATTAGCTGGTTTCAGATCCCGATGGAGCACCGTATGACCACCATCACTTCGTCTGTGACATTCCTTTAGGGCCAGAGTCAACTGAGCCATCACTCGAAGAACAAACTCTTCCTCCAAGTATTGTCTGAAATCAAAGCAGTTACACAGCATATAACTTCTGAATAAAACCATTACAAAGAGGGGATGATGAATTATCTAGTGTACAAATAGGGAAATAAATATCATATTTTGATATGAAATATGGGTGTTGATTCACAAGGGATTTCCTAAAGTTCTGTAGACCCACCAAATACTAGAACACTCTTCCACATCACTAAGTACTTCGTCCCTGATCCTAAAACAGAATGCGAAACTGGGCCCACTTTCACCTTACATTGAAAAGAATCACTTACCTTTCCTTGGTTCCCTTTGTAATTATACTAGCCAGGTCCCCTCCTTCGCAATATTCCATTACAATGTACAGCGTTGTGTTGGTTCGGTCAATAATGCGATCATAGTAACGGACGATGTTTGGATGCTTCAGTTCACGAAGCAAATTCACTTCAGAAACAAGCATTTGTTTCTCAGCTTCTGTCATGGAGCCATAGTCAAGTTCTTTCCAAACTAATATCTGAAATAAGAATTCCCAAGGTATGAATGAACGCAAAAATGAAGATTGAGAGCTCCATGACCACCATCCCTTTGTCTGCGACATTCCTTTAGGGCCAGTCATCACTCACTACTTTTCTATTAAATAGATCATATAGTCATTATCCTCTGATTTAGTTCAATGAACTTAAGGACCCCTGAATTTAACTCCATAACCGTCCTCTAATTTTTAAGCAGAAAAGAATGCAAGGGGAGAGAGGGAGATGAGGCACACTAGGCTTCCTCCAACCCCCTCCCCTCGGTCCCTTTGTGGGAGGCTGGCAATGGTGCTTTGGTCAAAGGTGGGGCAGAGGCAGTCCAAGTCCCTGACCATTCCAACCAGGCAAGCTTTTCCAGGGGAAAGACCTGAGGTCCTCCCTCCATCCGCAGCCAGGCAGCTTCCTCTCCATTGTTTCTTTCTGAATAAAGTCTCCCTACACACACAGGAGAACTATGAAACCAAAAATCCGATTAAAGGGTATCTTAAATGAGCTCGGACTGCCGGGCAGAAAGCTCCAGGTTCTTCTCGTGGCCCAGAGTTCTACTCTTCTCTAAACAGCCCAGGAGCCCCACGGGGTAGCTGGTTTGGTTGGAGCATCCTCCCAGACACCAAGGTTCAAGGTTGAGGTTTGATCATCGGTCAGGGCACATACAAGAAGCAACCAATAAATGCATAAATAAGTGAAACAAATCAATGTTTCTCTTTCTTCCTCAAATCAACCACTCAAGCAATCAATAATTTTAAATTTCAAAAATAAAATAATAAAGATAGTTCAGGAGTCACCAGTGAAAGGCCCTTAGCAGGTCGAAGCAGAAAAGGAAAAAAAAAAAAACAGGAAGGAAATGGAAGAGAAAGCGAAACAGAAAGGAACATATCCCTTGCGAGACCCAGTACAAACACAGATCGCCACCAGCTGGCGAGGCCGCTGCAGGGACCGGACTCGGAAGGGGGCCCGCGCTCACCTTGCCGTCGCTCTTCCTCCGGATCTTCTGGCAGCGGCCATAGGAGCCGGTGCCAATGGTGTGCAGCACCTCGTAGTCCTCCGCCCGGGTCGGCATGGCAGGGCCCGCCGGGGACTCCTGCAGATCGCGCCGCAGCCGCGGAACTGGAGCCACCGTCTCCAAAGCGTCTCCAAGTCACCCTGCCGGCCGCCACAGCCCGCTGCTCAGTTTAACCGTCCCGGGCCCTGACCTCGTAGTCTATTGGCCCGCAGCGAGGCGGCTTCGCCTCTTTGATTGGCTAAGAGGAACACAACACCCTAGGCATCTTGGGAAGGCGTATCCATAGGCAACCGCGTCGGCGTCGGTATCGGCGTCTGCTTTCTACCCCTAGGGAGGAAGAGGCGGAGCTAAATCAAAGGGAGGGCGGGGGATAGAAAGTGGCGTCGGGCAGGTCTCAGATACTCTTGGCCCTCGGGCCGAAGTCGTCAAGGTAACCGAAGTAACCGAAGTCCAGAGACCTCGCCCCAGACTTCTTTGCACCCTCCCTCAACCAACTGCCGCCTGACCTTTGCACTGTGAGCCCTCTCTCAGGTTCCAGGACCCGGAGCCTGGGCGGGATCAGCCCAAGACTTAGTGAGAGCTGAGTACAGAGGTGAAAAGTACAGTCCCGACCTGAAGAAGGCACTTGTGAGTGCCGACTATGATGCGGGACTGTGCCCAGCACTTGACATGTATGGTCTCGTTTATTCCTCAACACAAACCTATAAAGCAGGAATTAGTTTAATTGGAAACGGAAGCAAAATTATTTGCTTTAGATCCAACAGCCAGAAATAGAAAAATCAATGCAAAAAGAGTAGATACTCATAGTAACGATTTCAAGTTTACACATGACTTCGTGCAGAGTGCTGTTATCATAAAGAGAATATATATATTTTATCGATTTTAGAGAGAGGAAGGGAGAAGGAGAGGGAGAGGGAGAGGGAGAGAACCATTGATCGGCGTCCTCCTGCACACTCCCTACTGGGATCGAGCCCACAACCTGGGCAGGAATTGAACTGTGACCTCTTGGTTCATTGTTCAAAGCTCAACCACTGAGCCAGGCTGGCTGGGCAAGAGAATATATTTTTGAAAACCAAATGTAGAGGCCTGTTGAACATGCAGAGGACATGTGCAAACTCTCAGGGTAGAATATGGAAGTCTCTGATGGTTTGGAATACCCAGGAAAATATGGTGGCTCTAAGGCAGAGATGGTCAGGTTTACCTTTAAGCCGCCTACCAAAAAACAACAACAACAAAAGCAATCAAATAGATTATTTGAGGTGCTGAACACATAATTAACTGATAATACTTCATTGAATGTAGCCTCTTCTGGGGACACACAAAAAGCAACATTTTCAGCTAACCCAGGCAGATGAGACAGTCCCACTTTTACCTGGGAGAGGGAAGCTGGAGGCCTCCATCAGATGTGGATGGAGAAATCTGCGCTAATAATTTGGCAATGCAGAAATAGATCAATTTTCTTTAAATATCTCTTCAACATGGAATTGAAAGGAACTTGATTTTCTATTAATAAGAATTACAAATATCTTTATGTTTAAAAAAAGACATTTATTACATGCACTGAATATAACATAATTGAATTGGAATTGCCAGCCAGGAGAATTTTTGAAGTCACATTCAAGGGCACTGTCTTACCTCAAGAGAATAGGACCATTTAGGTTTGGAAGTTATGTAAGGAGCTACTAGTAGCTGCATTAATTGACATTATATTTTTTATTTTAGTACCTCTTAAAAATTGACATCCACAGAGCTCTTTGGCTTGCCTGCCCAAAATCCAGTCCTATACTTTATTTCTGGCTACTCTTAAGCTCTTGTTCTTTGCCCCAATTCCCCAAACCTGGCAGACTCCGTCCACCACCTTTGCACCTGTTATTCCATTTGTCTGGAATACTGTCTACCCAGCCCCCTTACCCACTCCCCCACCCAGTATCATGTCTGTCTAACGGACACAACTTGTCTTTCAAGATTCAGTGCCAAGCCCTAGCCGGTTTTGCTCAGTGGATAGAGCATTGGCCTGCGGACTGAAGGGTCCCGGGTTTGACTCCGGCCAAGGGCACATGCCCAGGTTGTGGGCTTGATCCCCAATGAGGGGCATGCAGGAGGCAGCCAATCAGTGATTCTCTCTCATCATTGATGTTTCCATCTCTCCCTCTCCCTTCCTCTATGAAATCAATAAAAAAATAAAAATAAAAGTTTCAGTGCCAACTTGTACTCTGGGAAGCCTCTTCTAGCTAGCACATTACAACACGCAACTTCTTTTTTTTAAAAAATCTTTTTTTTTTCTTTTTGTGCTTGTTTTTTTTTTTAATATATTTTATTGATTTTTTACAGAGAGGAAGGGAGAGAGATAGATAGTTAGAAACATCGATGAGAGAGAAACATCGATCAGCTGCCTCTTGCACATCTCCTACTGGGGATGTGCCCGCAACCCAGGTACATGCCCTTGACCGGAATCGAACCTGGGACCTTTCAGTCCGCAGGCCGACGCTCTATCCACTAAGCCAAACCGGTTTCGGCCAACATGCAACTTCTTCATCTACATTGTTCGCAGACCATTTTGTACATAAATCGACTCTTGTTATTTTTCATTATTTGTTTACATAGTAGCTCAAGTCTAAGCTTCTTGTATTCAGCATAAGTTCTCTAATAAAGGACACATGCAATAAATCTTTGTTAAATGAAAATATGAGAAGAAGCTTATTAATCATACATGGATTTAAAAGGAAATCCTCAAGTACTCATGTTTTAAATGTCTCCAGCCCTATGATAGAGACTAACTATTGGGGAAAAGGCCATCCCAGGAGTATGGAGAGTGGCTTCTAGGATCACATGTTCATTTAACAGATATTTATTAAGCACCTACTATAACCCAGGTATTATGATGGCATTGATACACAAGGTGTTCATTTAAAAAGAGACAATGGGGCCACAATGACAATGATAAAGAAAAGAGTGGCCTCAGCATGGCATGACAAACCCTAATGACTGGCCGTATCACTGGGTTACGCCATATCATTTATTTGGTGGGGGTGAGGGGCAAGACAGCCCAACAGAGACCACTAGACACCAGAGCAGAAAGAGACATTGGTGGCTGCGGAGCATGTAGGGGTTAATCAGAAATGCTTTTACAGGAAACACCCCTTCCCCATCCCTTACACACTCCTTCCTTCATATTCCGCCCATTCTTTAAGACTCAGCTCACTCCCAGTTTCTTCCCTAAAATTTTCCCTGGCTGCCTTCAACCCTCTGCGGTCTCCTAAGAGAGCAATTAACTGTGTTCTTTACTCATTTAGAATGTGCCATACACTAGTCTATATTACCAGCTTCTCCTTTATGTCTATCTTATCTGACCTATTAATTTTTAAACTCATCCTTCAACAAATAAAAATTGAGGTCCTGCCAGGTGCTGAAGATACCCCAGTGACGTGCAGTCCTGGGGCTGGAGGAGGTAGATGTACACAAGGTCACAGAGAGATCCAACCATTACAAATCGTGGTGAAAGTTAAGAAAAAAAAAACAAAGAACTGAGACAGAAACTGAGATGTTAACATCTAAACAGGACTAAGGGAAGATCAGCTCTATGAAGGTAGGGTCAAGGTTTGAACTTCTCCCTCACCACCCTCCCACACCCAGGGCCTAATTCACTGTCTTCACAATTGTTTTGCTAAATGTGCTCGTGTTGTCAGTTTTCATTTAAATCTGGTGAAATCTCAAATAGGTTATTTGCACGATGTCTATGCTTTCTGCTCACAAGTGCTCTACAGGTGTTCCCAGAGACGCCAACTCATTGTTAAAAGAAGCTACCTGAAGGACTAGTGGGCATCTCCAACTTAGCATGTCCAAAATCAAACTCCTGGGCTTTGTTCAAAATTTGTTCTACTGTCTTCTTCGTCTTAAGTAACTAATGCATGTGATTTTGTTGTTTGTCTTGTTCACTGCAGTATCTCCAGCACCTAAAATATGCCTGGAACATAGTAGGCACTCAATTAACATTTGTACATTGAATAGATGAACAAATGAATGAAGGAATGAACAAGCAAAGTCATAGCTCATTGCCCTCAGCTTCTCTTCTTGTGTTACATGAAAGACCCACTAGAGGGCTGTAAATAACTTCATAGTAAATGAGGAGTCGGTACATCCGCACCAGTCCACCTGCAGAGGCCTGTCCTTATAGGAAACTTCAAGATTTTCATATCAAGCATTTCGAATCTCAGATAAGACATTTTGAGCATCTTGGAGTAATTTGAAATCAGGAATTGTGAAATTCCTTTAAAATACTTAAAAAGGTTGCTAGAAAGGAAAAAGGAGAGATTCTTTGTTTATAGAAATCAGATGCTAAATGATGTTAAAGAAAGGTGCATGAATGACATAATAGGTGCTCAATAAATAACCAAATTCTAGAATAAAGAATGAGGGGCTGTGGAGACTGGCCCTAATAGGGACACCCCAATTGATAGAAACAGAAAGGCAATATGTGAACTAAGAGACAGCTTTGGATTTAATGGCAGGCAGCTGACGGGATAATATATGAGAAGAAATTTATCTGTGAAACCAAATAGTGTTTCATTCTGAGCTCCTCCACATTTTAAAGAGGGATAGTGTCACCCTGACCAGTTTGGCTCAGTGACTAGAGTGTGGACTGAAGAGTCCCAGGTTTAATTCCGGTCAGAGCACATCCCCAGTAGGGGGTGTGCAGGAGGCAGCTGATGGATGTTTCTCTCTCATGGATGTTTCTAACTCTCTATCCCTCTCCCTTCCTCTCTGTAAAAAATCAATAAAATATATTTTTTAAAAATAAAAAATAAAGAGGGATAGTGTCAAACTTGCCAAAGGTATAAGTTAGAGGATGGCTGACTTCTGCTCAAAATAAAAATAAACTTTCAGACAAAGAGAGCCATTCACAAATTTTATATGGTTTTTCATTATATTTGTAAATTCGGGATATTTGTTGTCTCTAAGAATATTGATAACATAAATTGCTTAAGAAGAATGTTAAAAGTAATCACAGATGCTGACTCCATAATATGTTTCTAAGGGACTATAGGAGCTTTCAGAGAATATTTTCCCTTTCGCACAATAAAATCATAGGAGTAGTGGGTGCGAGGTCTAGGAACCCAGGCTCATTTAGCTCTGTTTTCATGAGCTGTGCGACCTAAGGAATCCACTCGACCTCTCTGGGCCCTATAAAATGAGAGTGTTAAATTAGATAACCTTAAAGGAACCTTCCAGCTCTACATGTTATGAATCTTTTATCTCCTCTTCCTGAAAATTCACAGGAACTGCTGACAAAGCCAGAGCATTGCTCTGTTTGACCTTTAGCTTGACCCCAGGTGACAGTTTTTGTTAAGTAGTAATGTCTGCATTAGCTTTCTCCGAATCCCTTCTATTCTTTCTTTACTTGTGCCAGCAACATTTATTGCGTGACAGACAGTGATAGGTGCTGGAGACAGAAAGCTGAAAGCTTAGTCCTTGACTTCAAAGGGGTCCCCTGGGAAGGTGAGATGAGTATGAATCAGCTCTTCCTGTGCAGTGTGGGCATCACTGAAAGAGCTCCCCCTAAATGTCCAGGGAGCCAGAGGGAGGAACCAGGCTCTGATGAGGAAGGCAGGGAGTGCAGGGCGGGGCAAAGGCGCCCAGGGAAGGTGACCCTTGAACTACATGTAAAGGCTGAGTTGGAATTAAGAGCAAGAGAACTGTGGGTGAAAGCATGGAGGCAGTCGGGGGGCCTGCCGGTTGGTGGGCCAAAGGGTGCATCTCACCTTGTGAAACAGGTGTCTAGACAGGTGGGCAGGACAGCCCGAGGGTAACCTGAGGCAATCTTCTGAAGGTGCTGCAGTCCCAGTGGGAGCTTTGAGCAGACAGACATGACCAGACTGGGCTCTAGAAAGATCACCCTGGTAGCAGCGTAGAGAATGAATGTGGGACAAGAATACGGTGTTTTGGTCCAGAACTGTTTGGGAGGTTGATTAGATGAGAAGCAGGGATCATCAGTGAGCAGGGGGTGTGGGGAGGAAATGCTGGAAGAGGAGTCGGGGGGGCGGGCACTGAGCTCATGTTGAGCCCAAGGGCCTATGGGCGAGCTAGTCAATGAGCAGCTGGAAACAAGGTCTCAACAGAGCAGCCAGGTGTGGGGATAAATATGTCCAGAGAGTGGCAGAGTGAAAAGGGAGGTGGGAAGGGATCCCGGAGATTATACTGGGCAGGAGGAGGAAGAAAAGCCAGCAAAGACCAAGGAAAGTGAGGTGGGGAGCCATGTGGAAATCATGTGAACCCAGAATCCAGTAGAGGTGGTTTTAAGCACATGGGAGTGGTCCACAGTGCCAGATGGAGCAGGCAGAGCCAGTAAGGTAAGGGCAGGAATGAGAACACTGGGTCTGGTCATTCGGAGAGTCTAGGTGACCTGACTAACAGCATTTTCAAGGCAAGTGGGGCAGAAGCCAGCACACAGAGGTTGCAGCAGGACCAGATGGTGGGGGAGGGTAGACAGAGTGTGTGTGTACAGTACAGCCTACTGTAACAGCGTGACATGGCGAGTCTGTGTGGGACAGAGAGGCTTGGAGCCCCTGCTCCTGAATCACAGGAACCTGAGGCGGCTGGGTGAGACCATCAGCAGTTCCCCCGAGTCCCAGGCACCTGCCCTGCAGAGTCAGGGGGCAATGCCCACCTCACAAGATTTCGCTGCGGGTGAATGAAATGGATGTAGCGTCTGAGCTGCCGTAGACGCCCAGACATGATCGCTGTTGTGGCTTTTAGTATTCTTCTCTCACTGGCGGAGCCCTGGAAGGACACACTGTGACTACACTTTCCCCTGACTGCTGAGGCTCCCGGGGGCACTCTACACAGCCTCCAGCCTGGTCCCCCTGGCCAGCATTTCTGAGGGCAAACACTTCCCCACTAGCTGGCTCCTTCACCTGGCTTCTGCTTTGCCTGCCCCATGTGGCATCCTGTCCTCAGCAGGTTCTCAAACCTGCATTCAAGGGCATTCAAGGGCATAGCTCTCAAGACAAGACCAGGAGAGCCAGGTCATGGCAAAGCTGTTCTCAAATCCACTTCCCCACTGATGAGCAGGTGCAAACGACTCCCTAGTGCCTGCCTCCCTTCTTGTGTTGCTCTGACCTGAGAGGCACATCAGGGTGCCTACAAGGCCTGAGGGACGCAGGGCATCTGGCAGGACCCAGGGAGTCCCCAGCGTCACACGTTAAAGCGGAACCTGGGCTATTTCAGTGCTGAGCAGAATTTTTCCTCTGAGCTAACTGTGGAGGAAGGGTTTGCTGTGCGCATCAGCAGAACAGGATTATGGAGAAGAGGGTTCTGTGATTCCCTCAGCTGCTCTGCAGTCTCCTAGGCCTGTGTTGCCTCATTGGTAAAAAGAGGGTCCGCAGTATTCAAAGCGGTCAAGGGCACCCACAACAAGGCGCATCTAAGAAGCTGCCAGTCTAGAGGACCCTAAGGAGCTGTGGCTACGACAGCTAAGTGTCCTGCGGACCCATTCTGGAACAGAAAAGGAACATTGGGTAAAACATGAAGGGAATCAGGATCCATATAGACTTTAGTTCATAACAAATAATAATTTTGATTCGTCCGTCGTGACCGACATACCACACTGCCCTATGATGTTCACAGTAGGGAAAACCAGGTGTGGGGTATGTGGGAACTCTTGCGTTCGCTTCACACCTTTTCTATACATCGAGAACTCTTCAAAAATGAAGACAGTTATGTTTTGGAAAAGAGCTAGCCTGTTCCCTGAGCTTTGTGAGCCAAGGATTTTGTTCTCCTTCACCGACTGTGGATTTCTCACATCTTTTCAAGCACTGGGGCAGCATCTTGGCGCTTTCCATGGCTAACGCTGTGCTCCTGAGCAGTTTCCTTAAAGGAGGCGCAGGAGGGAGGGGTCCTGCCAGGCTCCTGCTCCTGCAGCCTGTGAAACTGTGACAGGGACAGAGACCCGGCCTAGCTGCTCTTCTGGGGCGTTGGCCTTGTGCCAGCCGAGACGTCGAAGCCCTGGAGACCGGGAACTATTATTAGATCGGCCTCACACAGGAGGAAGCCAGGGCTTCAAAGGTTAAGCAATGTGCCAAGGTCAAACCACTGGAATGTGCCTTGCCCTCCGACTCCCAAGTTCATATCCTCATCGCTGCTAAAGACATAAAACGGCGCTATTTTAATATATTTTGTAATTAAGAAGCCTCCCTGTATTCCAGCCCAGAGGCTACTGCATTCCAAACCCACACACTCTGAGTTCTAGGAATCAAAACCCACGGGCAGAGTGTGGCTGCGTTCCCACCGATTCTGCACACAGTCTGCAGGGACGAACCTTCCCGCAGCAGCCCCGGGTCTTCCCAGGAGGTTAAAGATTGGCAAGGCCCTGGGTCTCCAGGGGGCTTTCGGGGCGCTCCTGCCTCAGTCATCCCCATGAGGGGAAGAAGAAAAGCATGGACAGGTAGATGCTGACCTGTCCTACCCAAGTCACAGGGCACATGACAGAGACAAGACAGGACCAAATCCAGACCCACGCTGCAGCCCCCAAGGCCAGGCCGTTAGACCACTGCACTGTATGACATTGTCTAAAAGCTACCTGGGCCAGGAAGCCACGGTAACTTACGTGCAGGGCCAGGTCAAGTGCCACGGGCATGAAGGGAAGAAAGTGGCTGATGAGAATTGGATGTAGGCATTTCATACAAATACACCAGCTCACCCTTGAACATTCTTTTAATGGTCTTGTAGCTTCTGACAACCAAGCTGAAATCAATGCCAACCCAAACTGGCTTGTGTGGGAATGGGAGCCCTTCCTTCATCTTGGCCTCGGATCATTTTCCAAACCTTGTCCTCCCCACCCTGACTCAAGCTCAGCCTTTCCAGATCAACCCCACTTCACCATGACTGTGAGCTGAAGCCACCTTCCCTCCATGATTTTTTAAAAATATATATATATGTTTTTATTGATTTCAGAGAGAGGAAGGGAGAGGGAGAGAGAGAACCATCAATCGGCTGCCTCCTGCACGCCCCCTACTAGGGATCAAGCCCACAACCCAGGCATGTGCCCTGACCAGCAATCTCCTGGTTCATAGGTGGATGCTCAACCACTGAACCACACGATCCAGGCCCCTCAGTGACTTAAAAGTTCTTTTTCTTCACTGAAATAAACATAGAACATCTTGTTTTTTGCTTTGTAAGCATCCTGGAGCCTTTTCCCAGGTGTCTATTTCAAGGCTTCCCCTAAACTAATTGCACGAGGTCCTGGACTGTGGGTAAGGTGGCCAAGCATGCTAGTCTACCTGGAACTGCCTCAGGGGGTAGCACTGAAAGTTTCCCATCCTGGGAAACCAGGTGAACCAGATGGTTGGTCTCTGCACGCACCCCATCCCGTTCATAGCTAGAGCAGTGTTATTTCTAAGAGGTGCAGACTCTTGACTGTGGTCCTTGGACAATGGCAATGCCATCCCTTGGGAGCTAGTTCTAAATGCAAACTCTTGGGCCACACCCAGACCTGCAAAGTCAGCACCTGCTCTCTCACACAGTCCCCACGTGATTCCGTGCAGGTTAGTCGGGAATAGCTGCACTGGAGTCGGGGGGGGGGGGGCTTTTGCACAGACATGGGAAAAATACTGATAAGAGGTCCCTAGGACATCTGTTGGACTGTCTCCTGAAGAACTAACAAAGATAACCACCCTAAGCTCTGCTCAATGTCACCTAGCAATAGCAGCAGCCCGAAAATCCCTCGCTTTGGGGGGGGGGGGGGGGGGGGGGGGGGGGGCGCGGTGACCAGAGAAAGGTGAGGAACACATGCGGAGGTTGCTTTGGAGACACACTTGCAGCGAGTCCCAGATTGGAACTGAGCCGCAGGTTTGAGGAGGCCAGCAAAGCACTTGGCCAATTTGAAACCATCCCAACAGTGAGCAGCACAGCGTCAGTGACAGCCTCAGGGAAGGTTCCCGGCAGAGTCACAATACAGAGTCAGAATACAGGGAGAGGACCTGCCTCAACTCTGCTCTAACATGTATTTAAAAAGATAGAAGAGTCACAAATGTTGGCAACTTAACTATGATTAGCAGGAAGTTATTTGTAACACCTGGTATCTGATCTCAATACCCTATAGCTCTCAACTTGGGTGGCCATCAGATGCCCTGTGGGGTTTGTTTTGCAAAATACAAAATGCCAGGGCCACACCTTGGACCTTCTGAATCAGGGACTGCGGGTGAGGGGCCAGGCTTCTGTGATTCAGGAAGTCCCCCAGGTGGTTCTGAGGGACACCCAGGTTGCAGAACCACTAGGAGAAGAGCCTGCCCCTGGGCCAGCACACTCTTTTTTCTGGGGGGTGGGGTGAGTGGATTGTGAGAGATAGGACCCTAGAGAACTCAAAACTCTTGGGATGCTTACAAATTGCACAGGGTCCGATTTTAGAAATGTTGACCCTGTTGCTGAAACAGTAACAGCCAACGACTGCCCTTCAGGGACAGGCATGTGCCTGAAGGTACCCAGGGGCTGGTTGCCCACTCTTTTCACTTCCAAGTTTCCTCCCACCTACCATGACCTGACTTTGAGAAGAACCCAGTCCATGGCTGTAAGGTCTCCCCGCTGCACCCTCGGGGCTTTGGGGGTGAGCTTCCGGGCCTGCGATGAGCCATACACTTCCTCTTTTTAAGCAGGATCCTGACAGAGGAAGCTGCACCCGAGGAGATGGCCTCACAGCACAGGGAGGGGGCATGGACAAAGAGAGAGGAGATGTCGGGGGAACCCGAGGCTGCTGGAGTGCCATTAACCTATATCCCAAACCCTATCCCTACTCACCTACCTACTTAGTCTCATTTTATATATTAGGCAGCTGAAGCTCAGAGGAGTTAAGACTCGTGCCCAGCTAGTGAGTGTTAAAGTCAATATTTGGACCCGTCTGGCTGATCTCAAAGCCCAAACTAGTACCAGCACATGGTGCCATCTTAGTGGTGAGATGAGTAGGTGAACACCTCTTCTCACCTCACTCAGGGCCATGTCACCTGTTTATGACATACCATAGAGTCTGACTAATTGACCAACCAAAGTCACCTGCTTATGACATGCCAGACTGTGTTCTAGGTGCTGGGATCCCATGATGCCCAAGACACAGTCCTGCTCTCTAGAGTCTAGACCAGTGATGGCGAACCTATGACACGCGTGTCAGAGGTGACACGCGAACTCATTTTTTTGGTTGATTTTTCTTTGTTAAATGGCATTTAAATATATAAAATAAATATAAAAAATATAAGTCTTTGTTTTACTATGGTTGCAAATATCAAAAAATTTCTATATGTGACACTGTACCAGAGTTAAGTTAGGGTTTTTCAAAATGCTGGCACGCCGAGCTCAAAAGGTTCGCCATCACTGGTCTAGACTGAGAGTCTGGTTGGGCTGAGAAAAGAAAAAAATCGATCATGGCCATACGGTGTGTTAAGAACTTTAATAGAGTTAAGTACATGTGCTCAGGGTAGGCATCACCTCCCTCCCACTGTGGGGATCAGGGAAGACTCCCCAGGAGATGACCTTTGAGTTGGGTTTTGAAGGTCAAGGAGGAGTTAGCCAGGGAGATCAGGGCTGGATGGGGGACAGTGTTACAGGCAGAGCAAACAGGGGAGCAGCCCGGGATGTGTGTGAAGATGCTACTAGAGCAAGGGGTTGAACCAGGCCTTAAAAGTCCTTGAATCTTCAGTGAGGAGGTTGTGCTTCATCCTGACAGTGACAAGATCTCGGCAGCGGCATATCAGACATACATTTACAAAGGCCACATTGAATCACGGAGAAAGATAGATGTTATGCCTGGAGGCAGGGCATCCAGATAAGAGGTTACTGTGAGATCCCTGAGCCAAGGCAGTAAAGGGGATAAAGGAGAGAGGGCACCCTCTAGTCATGCTTAGAAGGTAGACTGGCTGGGAAGAGGTGACTGAACTAGGCAATACACAGGAGGGAGGAGCTGAGGCAGACAGCCAGGTTTGCAGATATGCAAGCTAGAGAATGATGGCGCCATCCACAGAGATAAGGAGGAAGGAGGAACAGGTCTGAGGGGGAGGTCAGGTCTGTTCCCGGCACAGAGCCTTTGATGTACCTGGGGCCCTCCCCTGGATTCCTCTCTGCAGTGAATAGATGATCTGAGGTGATACAGGGAGACCTGGGGTCATCAGCAGGTAAATAGCAGTGGAAGCCACAGATGTGGGTGTGGATGGGTGCCCAGAGGTGGAGTGAGGGGATCCTGCAGGGGAGAGTGAGGTGAGCAGGGACAGACACAGGGTGTGTGGGGAGAGGGCTCTCTGCTCTCTCTCTTCATGACTTTGCCAAGCTCCTGCTCTGCTGAATCCCAAACTAGGTAAATTCTGGCTACGATCACTAAATTAGGAACAACAGTGCCTGGGATCAAAAGTAGCTCTCCAGTAAGTTCATTGTTTTATGTAATTATTGGCGGCTGCCTTCATGAGGGGCTATTGGTGAAAGTGTTAAAACTGAGTTTATTGAGCCCAATTGAATGGGGGAAAAAAGTTAGGGCATAGAAGCGAGTTAGGGGTGACCCTCTTCCCCCAGTAGAAACCTCATGCACAGTGCAGTGATGAGTCCTGGAAGGAAGTGAAGCAAGAGGTCGGCGTGGGGAGGTTGGACTGTGCCACAAAAGAGGTGGCAATGTTGCAATTTGCACCCACAACAGATAGCACCAGAAAGGGAAGTTTGCAATGTGAGCTTGAAGCATGTTTTTCTCTGGATGCTTTCGTGAGGCAGGCTCACTGAGGCAGCCTTCTGGAGAGGAGAGGTCTATGTGGGACCCGCAGCACCCAGCGCCCTCAGCCCTAACCACTTCCCCCCCCTCCCGCTCTTATCTCCCAGCTGCACAGGAACCCCTGGGCGTGGTCTTCAGTCCACCACCTGGGGACACACACCTTTGACCACCTTCTCAGCAGGTCTGCTCTTGGTCTTCCCTTCACACTGCTTCAAACGTGTTTTCCTCACAGATTTAAAAGTCATGTCCACAGATTACCTCTGGAAACAAATAAAAAGGACCTACTTTTGGGAACTGTGCCTGGAAACACCCCCACCAGCTACACATCTGTGATGGGTTGAATGGTGTCCCCAGAAAAGACATGTTGGAGTCTTAACCCCCAGAACTTGAGACTGTGACCTTATTTGGAAATAGGATCATTGCAGATGAAATTTGTGGGCCCTGATCCAATGTCTTTATAAAAAGGGAAAATCCGGGCATAGAGACACACACAAGGAGAACGCCTTGGGAAGATGAAGGCAGTCAGGCAGACAGACACTCGAATCTCGGACTTCTGGCCTCCAAACTGTGGGACAGTAAATGTCTGTGGTTTAAGCCACCCAGTTTGTGGCCATTTGTAACAAACTAGCAAGCTAATCCATCTCTCTCCAGATTACTGTGCAGTTGAGACACACCAGGCCACACCTGTGAAAAGGTGCGCTCTTTTGAGAAAGGAGAAGGGGAAGCCAAGGGTCCCAGAATAGAGTCTTCCGTCTGGCTTCTCTATCCAGCCAAGTGAATACTCCAGCTTCTCATGACTGCTTCCATGACTGTTTCAGCATTTGTTTATTCACCTATTTCTTTTGTTTGTCCACTGTCCATTTGTTTATTTGTTCATTCAACTCACTTTCCTTGCCCACACCCTGTGTGCCAGCTGCTGTTCTAGACGCTGGGCAAACAGTGGGGAAGGAGACAGACAAGAGGCCTGTCCTAATGGCACTATCATTACAGCGGGAGGACAGGACGTTAACCGAACAATACAGAAATCAGTGTACATTACAATGGTCACAAGTGCTGCAAATGAAGAAAGAGGGTGTCCAAGAACAAATAGCTGGGGATCTTAATCTCCCAGTTAACCCTGACCCTGACCCCTGCCTACTTCTAAGAAAGGGCAAGGTCAGCTCCTTTACAAACAGAACACCCTTGTGGTGCTGTCGTGTTTTGCTAGTGATGAAAACATGTGCGACTTTTAAATAATTTTTCATTTTGCAATAACAGTTGACATACAATATTATACTAGTTTCAGGTGTGCAACATAGTGACTAGACATTTATATAACTTACTAAGTGACCACCCTGATAAATCAAGTAATCATCTGACAATGTACATAGTTATTACAAATCATTGACGATAGTCCCTGGGCTATATTTACATCCCCGTGACTATTTTATGACTTTTTTGTACTTCTTAATTCCTTCCCCCTTTTCACCCATTTCCTAAACCTCCTCCCATCTGGCAACCATCAAAATGTTCTCTGTATCTATGAGTTTGTTTCTGTTTTGTTTGTTCACTTCTTTTGTGGGTTTTTTTTTTTTTGGTATATTCCACATATAAGAGAAATCATCTGGCATTTGTCTTTCTCTGTCTGACTGAGGATGGCAAGATTTCATTTTTTTAATAACTGAGTCATATTCCATTATATATGCACCACTTCTTCTTTATCCATTCATCTATTGATGGGCATTTAAGTAGCTTCCATATCTTGGCTAATGTAAATAATGCTGCAATGAACGTAGGGATGCATGTCTTTTTGAATTAGTATTTTGGGTTTCTTCAGAAAAATATCCAGAAGTGGAATTGCTGGGTCCTTCCTGGTCTCTTGTGATAGCCTTTGTTTTAAAGTCTATTTTGTCCGGTATAAGTCTTGCTACCCCAGATTTTTTTTCTCTTTTGTTTCCATTTGCATGAAATATCTTTTTCCATCCCTTTACTTTCAGTCTGTGTATGTCTTTCCATCTGAATTGAGTCTCTTGTACACAGCATATGTAAGGGCCTTATATTCTTATCCATTTAGCTCCCCTATGTCTTTTGATTGGAGCATGTGATCCATTTACATTTAAAGTAATTGTTGATAGATATATAGTTATTGCAATTTTATTATTCATGTTTTTATTTCTTCTTCTTCTTCTTCTTCTTCTTCTTCTTCTTCTTCTTCTTCTTCTTCTTCTTCTTCTTCTTCTTCTTCTCCTTCTAGAAGATCCTTTGACATTTCTTATAATACTGGTTTGTTTTTGATGAACTCCTTCAGTTTTTTCTTATCTGGAAAGCTCTTTATCTTTCTACTGTACTGTATATGATAGCTTTGCTGGGTAGAGTAATCTTGTTTGTATGTCCTTGCTTTTCATCACTTTGAATATTTCTTGCTCTGGCCTGTACAATTTCTGTTGAGAAATCAGCTGACAATCTTATGGGAGCTCCCTTGTAGGTAAAACTAAACTGCTTTTATCTTGCTGCTTTTAAGATTATCTCTTTGTCTTTAATCTTTGCCATTTTCATGATGTGTCTTGGTGTTGGTCTCTCTGAATTCATCATGTTTGGGACTTTTTGTGCTTCCTGGACTTGTGTATCTTTTTCCTTTGCTAAGTTAGAGAAGACCTTGAGGTGACAACAGCAGAGGGTTATGAGGGATTCAGGTGGTCCCTGCAGGAGTTTGGGGGCCATAGGTGCAGTGCAACTAAAAGGGAGATTCCTGGGACCACCAGCGCTGCCTGTGAGCATTTGAGAAATGCAAATTGAGGCTCTACCCCAGACCTACTGAATCAGGAACTCTGGGGTAGGCCCCCTCAGGAGTTGCTCCCAGGAGTTGCTGATGCTCCTGGAAGTTGAGAAACACTGATATTTGGTACAAGCATGGCTTTGGAGATAAACAAAGTCCCATTTGAGAACTGGCTTTCTGCTAACTGAGATTTACTTGTCTCAGTAAGGGTTAAAACATCACCTAACTTCTAGTTCAAACTTCTAAAGTTGTGAAGAGATATTAAGTAGTGCATGTAAATAAATGCCTGGGGCCTAGTACAAGTACAATAAACATTAGCTAGTTATTCTTTTATTAAGCACTGGGGCATTAGAAGGTTGTCAACAAACCCTAGTGTGACCCAAACCCTCTCTGGAACAGGCTACCAGGCAGGACTGGTGAGGCCACCTGGCTTATAGGCCAGGAGTTGTCAGGAATCTGGGCCTCAAGTCGCTCCAGAAAGTAAGGTCTAAGACAGTGATGGCGAACCTTTTGAGCTCGGCGTGTCAGCATTTTGAAAAACCCTAACTTAACTCTGGTGCCGTGTCACATATAGAAATTTTTTGATATTTGCAACCATAGTAAAACAAAGACTTATATTTTTGATATTTATTTTATATATTTAAATGCCATTTAACAAAGAAAAATCAACCAAAAAAAATGAGTTTGCGTGTCACCTCTGACACGCGTGTCATAGGTTCGCCATCACTGGTCTAAGATAAGGCTGCAGATGCACACGTCATCACACCACCAGGCAGTGCAAGATCAGTGTCTCCTGCAGGATCTGAACAAGGTGGTGGCACTGGAGGGAGGAGAGGGGCGGGAAGGCGAGGTGATAAGTAGGTGTGTATGGAAGGGAGGAAGCCAGAAGCTGTATAGATTTCTGAGAAGCCACACTTTAGGGCCCCAGGTCCCAGGGAGAGGGAAGTACAGTCGTAGTGTTCATGACTCATTGACTTCTTGATCAGATTGTCCCTTTAAGCTTCTCTACTTGTCCACCTGGGGAGTAGGAAGTTGCTGAAAGCTATAATAAGGCTCCGTGCTTGAACCAGCTCTTCCACTGCTGGGGCCAACCTTGCACACACACTAAGCTGACTCCCAGGATGTCATTTCCTGCCCCACCCCACTCCTCTGCCAGGGAGTTGTCACTGGGTGACCAGGAGGGGGCCCCCCATGGCATTCGAACTCCAGATCTGGCTGCCCAGGTCAGCCGTCTCTCCCACAGGCCAGGCAGGGGGACGGAGGCAGAAGGGAGCTTTTCCTCAGCTCCTTCCAGTGATTCCCTGGGAGGTGACCCAGTTGCTGAGCTTTATCTGTGTGACTTCTGTTCTGAGTGGCAGTAGAGCAAGGTGCTGAGGAGCCTGGACACAGGAGCCCGCCCACTCAGGTTGGGATCTGCCACTCGCTGTGCGCCCCGGGGCAAATCTGGCCTGTTCTCGTTGTTGTTTTAATCGTGATAAGAGACATATAACATGACACCATGTTGACCATTTTTAAGTGTGCAGTTCGGTGGCATGAGCTACATTTCTTACCATTGTGCAAATCATAATCACTCATCTCCAGAATTCTTTTCATTTTGCAAAATGGAAACTATAGGAAATTGTGACACGTTACAACATGGGTGGGTCTTGAGGGACATTGTGCTGGGTGAAATAAGCCCATCACAAAAGGGCATATATATTATACATTTTCACTCATATGAAATAGCTAGAGTTGTCAGATTCAGAGAAACAGAAAGGGGAATGGCGGCCAGGAGCTGGGCAGAGAGGGGAATGGGGAGTTGTTTAATGGGTATAGCATTTCAGTTTTGTAAGATGAAAAGAGGTTTGGAGCATGGATGCACAACAGTGTGAATGTACTTAACGTTATTGAATGAACACTTAAAACGGCTAAGATGGTCATTTTTGTTCTGTGTAATTTGCCAAAATTAAAAAATTTAAAAATGAATCCCCTCTGACAACTAAAAACTTTGAACCCTCACCTCATCTCCTTTGCCTCAGGTTCCTCATTTGTAAAATAGTAATAATCATACTACCCGTCTCAAAGGGTTGTTGTAAGGCAAGCATGTCAAACTCGCAGCATGCTTGTTGTAAGGATTTGCTGGGTGATATACACAATATAATATACACATGTTCACAGCAGTGCTTGGCCACCCACGTGCCCTCATGTGGCCTATTATTGCCATTTGGTGGTGAGCAGGGCCGGAAGGAGGTGGGTTAGTAGATCTTCTTTTCAAAGAGAGGGGACTGGGATGCAGGATGGCATGGTGGGAGGCGGGGCGGGGGAGTCTCTTCTGGGACTTCGGGGCTCTAACCCACACTATGAAAGGATTCCTCCAGGCTCTTGCCCTAAACATCTGGGTCCCAGCAGAACTGCCAACGCCTCCCAATTATTGGTATGTAGACTCTAATCATTTTGGAGTTGTGATCCTTTATACACAGGAGGCTGGATTTCTGGGTCTTTCACCAGCAAAAGGGTGAACCGAACTCCGTTTTAGCACAAACCAGATAGGTGGAGTGCGGGAGAGATTTCTGAGTTTCTTTACAGAATTAGCTACCTCCAAGTCCTTCAGCAGGGGCTTCCGGGAATGTGGTTGCAAATCCTCTCATCTTCCAGTCAAGGAATTAAAAAAAAAAAATGTCTTCATAGAAAAGCCTTATGGAACTACAAGATGTAATTACATTTAATAAGCAATTGTTTTAAAAGGGAAAAAAAATCACACCCTTGACAATCTGGGAAGTATACCCCCAGTTTCTTGGGGTCTTACCACAGTGAAAGCCAGGCCCTGAGCTCTCCCCTCCTCCCAGTAAGCCGTCCATGACTGCAGGGAGGCAACTGGGCCCAGTTCTGTGGAGAGAGCCATCTGCAGAGGCTACAAAGACTAATGAAGCAAAGAGTGATTTCTCCAAGCGGGTCACAGCATCTGCTGGACCAAATGGTTTCTGACGCGTGTACGAACTCTATTGGGATCTTGCTCCAAGGGCGCCAATGACCTTGTTTTGCCCTAACTTCCCTCTGGCTAATGGGCAGGCAAGCAGGGGCGGTCTCCTGATGGAGGGGCTGAGGAGTGGGGACCGTGGCCTGCTGTCATTACATCCAGTCCTCAGAGTGTGTGTATGGATGGGGGTGGGCTTGGGTGGCTGCCTGGGATAAGGGCTGTGGGACCCCTCTGTGCCTCGCCCCCTCCCTCCACCCTCCATTGTTAGGCATTGGCTGTCGCACTAATACTGCGAACGCTGGGGACATCAGTTTTTCTTCTTTTTTGTTTTAGAGTTTTATTGAGGTTTAATTGACATAACAAGCTGCACGTATTTAAAATATGCACTTTGATAAGCTTTGACACGTATACGCTCATGAAACCCTCACCATGAGGTAGTGGACATATCCATCCTCCCCCAAAGTTTCTCCCTCCCCTCTACACCCCATAGCCCACCCCACCCCAGGCAACCACTGACCTGCTTTTGTCTCTATAGATTCATTGCCGCTTATAACATTTTATATAAATGGAACATGTATTATGTACCTTTTTTGGGGTCCAGATTGTTTCATTCAGCATAATTATTTAGAGATTCATCCACTGTTGCATATATCGCTAGTTTATTCCCTTTTGTAGCTGAGTAGTATCTATTGTGTAAATACCATAATTTGTTTGATCCATTCAACTGTTGATGGGCATTTGTGTCCAAGTGTTTGTGTAGACATATGCTTTCCTTTCTTTTGGGTAAACATCTAGGAGCGGAATAGCTGGATCATAACATAGGTACATGTTTAAGAAACTACTTCATTGTATTCCAGATGGTTGTACCATTTTTTGTTCCCACCAGTAGTGCATGAAAATTCCAGTTGCTATGTATTCTTACCATCATTTGGTACTGCAGGTCTTTAATTTTAGATGTTCTAATAGGTGGGTAGTAGTATCGTGTGGTTTTGATTTGCATTTCCCTAACAAATGATTTCAAGCATCTTTTCATGCACTTATTTGCCAGCTGTATGTCTTCTTTGGTGGAGTGTCTATTTGAATCTTTGCCTATTTTTAAAATTGGGTTGTTTGTTTCTCTATTATTGAGTTTTAAAAATAAAATCTAAAATGAGTCCTTTATTAGATATATGCACCGCAGTCTGTGATTTGTCTTCCCATTCTATTAACAGTGTCTTATGAAAAGCACCAGGTTTTGGTTTTAAGTCTAATTTATCACTTTTTATTTTATGGAGCGTGCCTTGGAGTCCTGTCTAAAAAGATCTTTGCTTAACAGAAGGTCACAAAGGTTTTCTCTTCTGAGTTCTTCCAGACGTTTTATAGATTTGGTTTTACATTTAGGTTTACGATCCATTTTCAGTTCATTGTTACAGGAACCCAAGTTTACTTATTTGCATATGTATACCCAATTGTTCTAGCACCATTTGTTGAAAAGAGTAATTTTGCTCTGCTGAATTGCTTTGGCACCTTCGTAGAAAATCAGTTATGCATTGGATTCGTTTCCTAGGACTGCCTAACAACTACCATCAACTTGGTGGCTTAAAACAACAGAAATGCATCCTCTTACAGCTCAGGAGTCCCGAGTCTGAGATCACCGCGTGTCCAGTTGCCTCCTCCTGCCCCATGTACTTTGAACCCCACTTTCGTTCATTTGGTCCTATTTGGAATGGGTTTAATGTAACATGAGGAAGGCTGGGGCACAGACTGATGAGAACATAGGTGAAGAAGGGCAGGACCACAGCATCACACAACTTCAGGGGACACCTTGTACTCTGTAATGGACACTCCCCTGGAGTCGAGAACACACCAGCCCTAAGGAAGGGTTTGAAAGTAGACCCTCCATGGGTTTTCTCATGTCTAGATCTTCAACTGCACTGCTGCTCTGCTTGGAATGCTATTCTGCACATTCTTTTGTCAAAACTCTACCCAAGTACTAGCCAAGGGTGACCTTAATGAAACCATCCCAGGGCACTAGCATCTTCTTTCTCTGTACGCCCATATCCCCATCGAGCTGCCTTCGAACATGATTAGTTCTGTCCAGGTCTTTCTCCCTGACTGGAGCGTGCATGTCAAGAAGACAGGGGTGATGTTTTACTCATCTCTGTATCCCTGACTCTTAACACTAGGCCTGGCTCGGCAGAAGCACAGTGATTATTTGAGGAGTAAGTGAACAAATGCACTGAGACCCAGTAGAAGCTCCAAAGATCAGACATCCTCAGCCCTTCTTGGGAAGTCTGGGGTGTAGAATACAAGGGTTCTTCAGGGACTCGTGGCAGGCTGAGAAGGAAAAAGGGGCATTTAGGACATTAGGGTACATGTGTCAGCTCTGGACAAAGCCAGGGAAGTAGTGAGACTCAGTTCAACGTTCAGCCTGCTGTGTTGATGTCATCATGTTGGTGAACATTTAAAAACTTGTTGGATGCTCGTGTGCACAGGGACAACTTAGGCAAATACAGGAATTATCACACAAAGATCACCATGGGCCTGCCGCTTGATAACCAAGCCAAAGGAAGCTTGGAAAGGCTGAACACTGAATTCCTCCCTGCCTTCCCTCCCTCTTTTCCAGAACATAGGCTGGGACTTAGTGCAATAGGCAAGTATGATCCTTGCAGCATTATGCCTGTAAGGAACCAGTGTCTGGACACTCTGCAGCTGGAATCAGCAAGCATCTAACCAGCTTGGACCCTTCTTGGCATAGCCACTGGGAAGGGGGCGACTTCCTGCTAGTCCTCTGGGCATTGCCCTTATAGTGGGCTGGCTAGTTCTGCATAGTGCTTATACCTTGTCTCTATCTGGTTCCAGTTGCTATCAATTACAGTCACACTCTATGTGTGTGTCCTCTGTCTGACCAGGAGCTCCCCAAGGACAGGGATCTTGCCTCCACAATGAGGCTGAGCCTCTCTTTAGGGGAGACCGTGCCTCACCTGAACTCCTCCAGTGAGAACAGGCACTGATTTTGCCTCATCATCTTCACACATGCCAGGGGCCCCCGAATAAGGAGCTTCTGAGTTTCTTTCTTTCTTTCTCTCTCTCTCTCTTTCTTTCTTTCTTTCTTTCTTTCTTTCTTTCTTTCTTTCTTTCTTCCTTTCTTAAATATATTTTTATTGATTTCAGAGAGAAAGGGAGAGGGAGAGAGATAGAAACATAAATAATGAAAGAGAATCATTCATTGATCAGCTACCTCCTGCATGCCCCACACTGGGGATTGAGCTTACAACCCAGGCATGTGCCCTGACCTGGAATTGAACTGTGACCTCCTGGTTCATAGGTCAACGCTCAACCACTGAGCCACTCCGGCTGGGCTGAGTTGGGTTTCTATCAGGGGGCTAACCTCTCCGCTACAGATCTTTGGGTGCGGAGGGCCTTTAACACGTGGCCTTAGTGAGCCCCAGACTTCAGGTTTCAAATGCTGGCAGGCTCAGAGGCCTGGGACGTGATCAGCTGCTCAATCCCAGCTGCTGCACCCCAAGGGCCGCCTCCTCTCGGGTTTCTTGGCATCTCTGAATCACGAGGGAGTTGTTGAGAACCTGAGGTTTCCTTAATAATTTACATCCGTGCTCCTCCCTGGACAGGATCACATGGCCCAGGGCAAAGTAGTGAACACTATCCTGGGGTAACCCGATCTCCGAGGTCAGGTAACAACCCGGGGAACAATTCGAGGATTACCCTGAACCCTGGCCAGCATTGAGGAGATCTGGACCCAGCTGGAGGCCAGGGACCTGATAGGGCCACTGAAGTTCAGCAATGGCTTTCCACACACTAAGAAGTGAAAGGGTCATTGAGAAAAAGGAATGCTCTGGGAACTAACTTAGGAAAAAGATGGAGGTTCTTTTTTGCCCAACCTCACTAGCCTGTGGGCAGCTGATACTTTGGATGCTCCTTTCCCTGCCCCATCTCTGTCACTGTCTAAACGGTGTCTGCTGATTGTCCTTGTTCCTTGACCGGACTCCACCTGTGCTCCAGGCCCCTCCCTTCCCCTTGTCCCATCCCTTGGTTCTCCTGACTCTCACCCGTCACACTCCACTTATCCATTCCCTCAACGTATAAACATATTCGGGTCTTGGGACCTTAAACCTCACCTTTGCTCCTATAGTCATCATCCTACTTCCCTCCTTCCCTCTTGAATAAGCCACTGGAAAGAGACCGAGGCCTGATGCCCTTCCTCACCACCCTCCCACTGCCCACTTCCTCCTTCACCAGGGCCACTGAAACAGAACCCCCTCCCTCCCCACTGTAATTTATACACCCACAAACCCTTCTGGAAAGCTTCCCAGACAGAGCCTGCTCCTAACACTCATGTCTCTAGCCAGCCCCCCCCCCCCCCCCCCTCCCTCC
>NW_005357346.1:2345350-2364140 GCF_000412655.1 Myotis brandtii | reverse complement strand
CCGCACTTTGGAAAGCCTGCCAGTCCTTGTTTATACTTTCTCATTTCTTCCTCCATCTAGGAGCTTCCTGGGAGTGGTGGAGGAACATGCCATCTTCCTCATCTGTCCCCCTCTCCAGTCCCTCTGCCTGGTTCCCAGGTCCCCAACACAACGGCTGACCAACAGTTGATGATCAGATTCTCTCCCTGAGAATCTTTTGGGAGCTGAGAGGTGGGAGCTGTTTGGGGCATTTGCAATGCCCGTTGAGCTTCAATTTTGGTCTCTCCCAGATAGAGCAGGAAGTGTGCTGGGCCAAGAGTCAGAAACCTCACTTTGATATCAGACCTTCCACCAATTAATGTGTGAACTGGGCAGTCAGTTACCCTCCCTGCCTGGGGTTCCTCATTTATGTAAAAAAGGAGATAAGATCACTTATCCTCTTGTCTGGTGACAAATAAAATAAGTATATATTAAAGTGCTGTGCAAACGCTGCAAAGGCACCTATTATCAGTGTGACCTGACCCTGGTTCTCTTGTCAATGGAATGCTGGATTAAAGTGACTTAACCCAGAACATTCCTTCTCTCACACACCGAGAAGCCTGGAGGGAATTGCAAGATTCAGCAACTTCACAACGTCCAGGTTCTTGGTTAACTTCTCTACAACACTCCTGGGTTTCTTCTCCCTGGACCGCCCTCCCTGCTCCAAGCCTTAGCCTCTCCGGCAGGCAGTCAAAACAGGAAGGTGTGGGCAGTGGGGGTGGGGTGGGGAGCTGGTTAGAATCGTGAACCAGCAATTATCCAGCTCAGCTACTTAATGTCCGGTGGGAGGGGACAAGGCACTGGAGGAATGTTGATGGGAAGGAAGGACGAGGTTCCCTGATCTCTCTCATTTTCATACCTAGGAGGAGAAAAATCTTTCCCAGAAGCCTCCAGTGACTATCCCTCAGATTCTATTGGCCAGGACTGGTTCACACGGATAAGCGGATCACTGGTATAGAAGGAGATGCTAGGTCAATCACAGCTCATCCAGGGTTCATGGGTAGGGGGAGACACATGAGAAAAATTGGGGTTCTGTCAGCAAAGAAGGCAGGGGGAGCCAACATCACCTGCCACATGGCCTCATTCCAAGCTCTGCACAGGCCCTGCCTCACTCCTTCCTCCTGGTTCTTGCCTCCCCGTCAGGACATCTTACCGTTTTCTTCCTTTTCTGGGACTCAAACTCCACGCCTTTCCCTCTTGTTTCTTTTTTTCTGACACACAACACCTTCATGAAATCACCACCACCGTAATGATGATGACCCCCTGTACCACTGGCTTGTAAGAGAATGAGCCTTCCTCTCATTTGCTGACTTTCTCAGAAGATCCAGAAAACATTTCAGGGTCTTATCTGTGCCTCCAAGTCCACGCCAGGCCTGATGGGGGGGATACGAGCTGCGGGATCAAGTCAAAAGCCTTTTTCAGTAATAATCCCTTCATTCGATTAGCCCTTGAGCACCTCCTCACCTTGCGTAGACCCCTGTAATCTAGCTTGACCCTCAGGAGAACCTACCAAGCAGACCGGGCAGGCATGATAACCCCTTTTGTAAGATGAATCCCACGAGGCTCTAGGAAATCAAGGAGTTTGCCCAAGGCCATGGAGCCCCTAGCAGTGGGACCTGGAGGGAGGATTCTTGACTCTGGCCCCAGATTGAGTGCCCCTTCGTTGGACCACAACCCGAGACAACTCATCAGTGGCCTGTTTGAGCATACAGTTCAGATTTCAGACAAGTGGGAGTCTGCCAAGCTAACAAAGCCCACTGTGTGTGCCAGGAAGACAGCGTAGGAACGAGTGCGATGCCAGGCACTAGGGCAGCAAACAATGGTTATTGTGTTCCATTTACATGAACCTCCATTGGTTTGAAAATCCTGCTCACAGACGTTGTTTCATCTGATCTCACACAGACGCTGTGAGCTGGACGTGGCAGGGCTGATTACTGCCCACAGATGTGGAAACTGAGGAGGTGTGACCTAGCTGGGTAGAAGGAAGCTGAGCTGGGCCCACACCCAGACACTCCTAGTCCCCAGGCCTGGATTCCTGCCCCTCATGGATTCATAACAGTCAGGAGCTTGCGGAAGTTCTGGGCTGGTCAACTTGTCCACCAATTTCTCAGAACAACAAGGAGGTAATTAGGGCCTAGAAAGTGGTTTTAAGGGAATTAGGCCAAGGGAAGAGGCGTCAGGGAGGGAAGGACGTGGCTGGGAGGCTCAGAGCAGGCCTGCTGAGCTGGGAGCCCTGGCTGAGCCCAGGCCAGCCTCAGGCCAGCCGCCAGCTGGAGGCCTCGGAGAGCCCACGTGCAGGAGGAGGGGATTGAGGAGCAGGGGCGCCCAGTGTTTTCTGCTCCCCTCCTCTTCTTCCCATCCCTTCCCTCCCCTCGTCTCTCTTTCTCTTCTCCCTGACTCATTCTGGGGACCACCTCCCAAATAAACTACCTGCACCCAGAGCCTTACCTCAGGCTTTGCTTTAGAGGGAACCCCGGTAAGACACCCCTCCTGGAGGAGCACACGGTCCTCTCTGCCTGTCTGGATAGCTGGGGCTCCTGGCCACCTTGCCCACCTCCCAGGTGGGTTGGGTGTGGTTTTACTGAGGGCAATAAAGGAAAAGAGGCTGCAGCCTGGTGACCCATTTACATTCCTGCAGCAGTTCCCCTGCAATATCCCCCTCCCTAAGCAATGACTCAGAACGCCCTGGAAATCACAGTGGCTAAGGGGCCAGACAGACTGCATCTGAATCCTGGCTCTGCCACCGCTGGTTGGGTGATCTTGGGCAAGTCTCTTAAACTCGGTGTGCCTTTGCATGCATCTGTAAGATAGTGATGTAACAGTGCCTACCTCATAGGGTTGGTGTGTGAGCGCTGAGAGCGTTGCCTGGCACACGGGACATGCTTGGTGTTGACTCCTCTTAGCCCCTCCTCCACAGGAGCTCCAAGTGCAGTGCCTGGGGAGGAGGGACAAACAGGCTCCTTCCCAATCCTCATTTCCTCCTTGGTGGTCCTGCTGGCAGGACTTGCTTTATAAACGTGCCACCGCACTTGTTTTAATGCTCTGCTGTTGCCATCATGAAATTCTTAAAATTTTTTAATCAGGCAGGAGCTTTGTGTTTTCATTTCCCACAACTTCCTGGCTGGTCCTACTGGTGGCTTGATGCCCCCAGAGAGGCCTCTTTCAAGGGACCAGAGCAAACGAGCCCTGTCCTCTGAGCTCATCGTTTCTTCCCAACTTGGAGCAACACAGGCACAGCGGGAGCTTTTATCACAGCCCCAGGGAGTGGCAACGGCTCTGGAGTCAGCTGGTCCAGGCCCACCCAGAGTTGGGTTATTCTACCCAGCACCGCTGGCACAGGCTTGCCCGGCGGCTTTGTGGATTCTTCTAATGACAAGAAGTGACCTGTCTCATTGGTGACTCTAATTGTAAGGCCCCTCGCCCTTGTGGAGTGTCTTGAGGTTCTCCAAACCCTTTCACAAGGACTATCTCACTGGATTCTCACCACCCTCCCTGTGGCAGGCACGGTCTAAGGCAGTGATGGCGAACCTTTTGAGCTCGGCGTGTCAGCATTTTGAAAAACCCTAACTTAACTCTGGTGCTGTGTCACATATGGAAATGTTTTGATATTTGCAACCATAGTAAAACAAAGATTTATATTTTTGATATTTATTTTATATATTTAAATGCCATTTAACAAAGAAAAACCAACCAAAAAAATGAGTTCGAGTGTCACCTCTGACACGCGTGTCATAGGTTCGCCATCACTGGTCTAAGGAGTATAGAGATTGAGGGACCTGTAACTCCCAGGTTAGCTGGCCTTGCTGCCCCACTCCCCATTCCCTTTCCTTCTTTCAGCAATAGAAATCTCCCCTCACCTGGGAAGTCTCCCAGCCTATTAATAGAGAAGAAATAATCCCTGAATTCTTTGTACTAAATCTTTTCCCTGTGAGCTGTAGTAAGGTAATAACAGTCATGAAAACGGCATGAGCTAAGCTGCCCTTTAACAAACTGACTGTTCAATGTATCAGATTCTGTTAAAGATGGCGGAATAAAGCAGGATCACAGAACTTGCCTCCCCATTGGCACAGAAATGTAAAAACACAACCACCTCAAAACCCAACAACCAATCACACAAAGAAAGAGGGTAGAACACACACTTTTAAACGTGCCAGTCAAGGAAGGAAATGGAGTTTCTAGAACCATGTGGTTTTGTCCCACCCCAGATTAGGGAAATGCGTTCATCAACAAAATCCTGAGCACTTCACCAATGCTCTCCGATTTGGAGGGCAGCCGCCCGAGAGAACGGGTAGGGCAAGGAACTGAGTGGCGGTCCCTGAGACCTGGGACCTGAGCGGGCAGGAAGGGTTGTCCTTGGCTTGCTGACTTCATGGTGGGGTGCAGGGTTGACAGGAAGAGCTGGAGCCCACAGGGGGAGCAGCCAGGTGCTCATCTCCTGCACTTGCTGGTGATCACACACCTGCACCAACAAGATGTCTGGGGCTGAGCGTGTGGCGGGAGCTCCTTGAATGCCATGCTTGTTGCTTCTCACTCGATCCTTAGGCCTAATGCTCTCCTGCTTCCACAGCTTACAGCAAACCCTCGGTGGCACCAGCCTTTACTTTCACTCCCTTCTTGTCTGTGATAGTTTTCATATTCTCTGTACCAATATTCTGCGCCCACCACCACCACTGCTCCCCGCTCCGAACCCCAACAATAAATACCTTCCAGATGAGAAGCCCACGGACACTCTCACCTGGGCTGGTCTCTTGTGTCAGAATCTACCGCTGTGGTCAGACAGGCCACTGCCAGGGTGAGGGAGCCCTCCTGTCACTCCTTTCCTGGAAGTAGTCTGAGTCTGGCACACTGGGTCTCCCCGTCACTCAGACATAACTCCGGTTTATTCCTATTCCTGATCTTAAAGGAAACCGATTCTGAAGACTGAGTAGTCAATGATCCCATTTCTCTGCCTCCAAGGAGAATTTTCTTTCTCTTTAAAAACCTTTCCCCCCTTTTTATTGAATTTATTGGGATGACACTGATTAACAAAAGTATACAGGTTTCAGGTGCACAATTCTATAACACATATCTATACACCATACTGTGTTTACCTCCTCAAGTCAAGTTTCCATCCATCACCATTTATCCCCCCTATTCCCTCTTCCACCTTCCCCCACGTCCCCCCGCCCCCAATCACCATACTGTTGTCCCTGTCCATGAGTTTTTCTTTTTTTCTTTTTCGCTCAATCCCTCCACCCACCCCCTTCAGCCCTCCCACACACCTACACACAGTTGTCAGCCTGCTCTCTATGAGTCTGTCTCTATTTTGCTTGTTAGTTCATTTTGTTCATTAGATTCCATGTATAAGTGAAATCATGTGATACTTGTCTTTCTCCAACTGGTTTATTTCACTTAACCCAATGCCTTCCAGATCCACCCATGCTGTCACAAAGGATAAGATTTCCTTTTTTTTTTAAAGGCCAAGTAGTATTCCATTGTGTAAATGTGCCACAGCTTTTTAAAAGAGTTCTTTTCAGTATTAAATGAAATCACACATGTGAAGCACGTTGTACTGACTGCTCAGTGAGGGAGGCAGTTTTATCCCACCCAACGAGGTTTCACAGAGGATATACATTATTCCCACACCTAGTTGTGCCTAAGGTCCCAATGACCCACTTGGTTCATGATAATTGTCTACAATGCCCACCATCTCCTTCTCCAGAGCCCTGGATCCTTTGGGCTTCTAAGGTAAACTAAAAAGCAATCAGCATAGCCAAGCCCCTAACCTCACCTAGTCAGACTATACCTAATTATCTAAGGCTCCAAGCAGCAGCAAGAAAAAGCTCTGAGGTCAGAGAGCCAATGAGGAAGGTGAGGAGACGAGGCCATGAGGAGGAAATAGGATCTACTAGACAGAAGACATTACAAAGTCTTAATAGGGACCTATTTTTGCTTCTGAGACATGATGTCACTTGTGGCAAAGACCTTGAACTAATTATCAAAAGGGAGGGAAATATAATTTCTAGTACTTGGAAGCTATCCACCAGCCCATAGTTCTCTATGTATAATTCACACGATGCCAAATATAAAAGCCTTGCTGACACTGGAGGCCTCCTAAAGATTCAGAAAGCCACAGTCATTTTTAAAGCCTTTTCCTTTCTAGTTGCAGAAGACTCTGAGGTCTATGATATGGAGAACTGACATTTCATCTTTCAGATGTAAGTGCAGCGTACTCAATTCTTAGAAATTCAGGTACCAGAGAGAAATGGGCAGATGAGAATCAAGTATTGCTTATGGTTATTGAGGTGACATGGTAGAGTACAGAAGAACTTTAGGCGGAGCTGGGACAGCAGGCATGGACCGGAGACTCGGCTCTGCTAGGGGTGGGAGTGGGGAGGTGATAAGAGGGAGATACTTACCCTGGCCAGTGTGGCTCAATTGGTTGAGAGTCGTCCCATGCACCAAGATGTCATTGGTTCAATTCCCAGTCAGGGCACATGCCTGGGTTGTGGGCTCCATCCCCAGTGGGGGACATGCAGGAGGCAGCTGAGCAATGTTTCTCTCATCAATGTTTCTCTCTCCCTGTCCCCTCTCCCTTTCTCTCTCTCTAAACTCAATAAAAATATATATTTTTTAAAAAGAAGAAGGAGATGCTTCCAAGTCTGACCTGGCCCTAAGGGCCTGTGCAGCCTATCTACCATTCATAGAACTTGTTCAGAGTGTAGACACCAGAAGGTGGCAATTCCACCAGAGAAGATGAAGGACGAAGAGAGAGTGTGGAACAGGTCTCCTAGAGGAGATTTGGCAATACTTAGAAGCCATCACCTGGTGGAAAGCTTGGCAGAACAATGACTGCTGGAGTTGCACCTGTGCCTGCCCAGGCACAACAGTATGCAGAGCAGTCCTGGGCTGGCTCACAGTGAAGAGCACTGGGCTTTGTTTTCCTAAAGGATGATTCAAACAGGGAAGGGGCTGAATGAATTAATACATATGGAATTTATAAAGCCTCCCATTTAACACATGATCAGAGTGAGGTTGAGAGGATCAGAAACTCATCGTTGGAATTCAAGCTCCCGGGCTGAGCCATGGGTTTTGCTCCCCTTCTGCTGGCTCCTACTTGGAGAAGCCCTGACGCCGCGGCCACCATGACAGAGGGATGGTGGGAACTGGATGTAGTTTTGGCCCTGAATTTATTACCTGCTGCCAGTTTCCATCTGGAATTCAAAAATGAAAGGAACTAATCTGAGATTGAACTACCCCTTTCGGTCTGAAACGAAAGCATTCTCTTCCTCTTTTCTACAGGGCAAAAATAAAAACAAAATACATTTCACTTTCATGTCCAAAAAGATAAAAACATGTATTTCAGACAATTTTAGTAGCTAATTGTATCTCTGAAACAGCTGAGGGGAACCCACTTGGGAACTATTATGTTTACTTTAAAATCAAGAAAAAGGAAATGATAGAAGCTCTTGGATTCATTACTCCTTAAATAAGTGTATTTAACCCTCTAGCTTTAATTCTTCTTTACTAAAAACAGAAACCCAAACAGAAGCAATCTGCTGTTTTGGGGAAAACACCCGAGTGGAAATCAAGAGCCTTGGTTCTAGTCTCCGCACTTCTATTAAGTAGCCATTTCATACGACCAGCCACGGGCCAAAATTGCACCAGAATTAAATCCACCATTTCAAAACAAGGTGATTTCTAAAGTTCCTACTGGCTCTAAAATTCTAAGGGCCTAAGCATCAATGAGTGACAAAAGTAATATAAAGATTACACCCAAACAAAACCTGTGTTCTTTCAGATAGGTGTTTCTTTGATTAATGGGATTTATATGAATGATGGATGGATCTACATATCTAATCCTCTTACAGGTATTTGGACAATAGTGTGGTGATTGGAGGCGGGTGGTGGAAGAGGGTACTGGGAGGATAAATGGTGATGGAAAAATAAATAGTATTTGGAAGCTCAAAAAATTTCCAACTGAGATGGACAAACCTGTCAAATGTAAGAACCCCTTCAGACCCCTCTAGTGCTCTTTAACAGCTGAGGAATTTTTTTTTAACGTGATAGCTGGTCTTCACAAACGGCTGGCTCTCAATGAGCCCTGCCCCCCCAGTGTTCACACCCTTTCAGACACCCTCCCACACTGAACCTGGACTGGCCCTGTCACTCACTTTAACCAGTGCCACTGGCAGTCCTGGGTGTAAGCCAAGTCTTGGTTGCTTCCGTTACCGTTAGCGGCCCTCAGTCTGAGCACAGGACTGGCTGGCTGGCCACCCCTTTTGCACCAGCACCTGTCTGATGAGTTTAGATTTCGATGTGCAAGGCAGCCGATCGTGCATTTTCGGAAACACTTCTATTTTTGTGTGTCTGGGAGCCCTGAGCTGCCATTGGTCTCAGTGTCCCACACTGAATATACCAGCGTTCAATCCAATGCAGGCCCAGATGCCTCGTTTCCAATGCCATCCTTTGTCCTTACTGAAATGTGTACATATCAGAGAAAGATAAAAAGCCCTATTGTGGCCCTGGCCAGTGTTCTCAGTGGTGATTTCTAAAGTTCCTACTGGCTCTAAAATTCTAAGGGCCTAAGCATCAATGAGTGACAAAAGTAATATAAAGATTACACCCAAACAAAACCTGTGTTTTGGCTCACAGTGAAGAGCACTGGGCTTTGTTTTCCTAAAGGATGATTCAAACAGGGAAGGGGCTGAATGAATTAATACATATGGAATTTATAAAGCCTCCCATTTAACACATGATCAGAGTGAGGTTGAGAGGATCAGAAACTCATCGTTGGAATTCAAGCTCCCGGGCTGAGCCATGGGTTTTGCTCCCCTTCCCCTTCAGCTGGCCCAGGCACCAAAGAATCGTGGGTTTGATTCCCTGTGGAAGGCACATAAGCTGGATTACAGGCCCAATCCCCATTGGGGAATGTTCAGGAGGCAACCAATTGATGTGTCTCTATCACATCGATGTTTCTCTCTCCCTCCTTCTTCACTCCCTTTCTCTCTCTAAAAATCAATGGAAAAACTATCCTTGGGTGAGGATTAACAACAACAAAAAAGCCCTATTGTGGGTTCTAGATGCCTTAAGAGGCTCCTTATCACCAATATTTTGAATTGTTCCTTTGTTTGGTATCCTGGAGACGCCTAATGACTGAGAGACATGCTCTTCTTCTGCCAAGAGGGTAGGGTACCAGAAACAGCAGATGGAAGCCTCTACAGGGGAGCCCTCAGGGATGGCAGTCTAAGGACAGTTCCCATGGAAGTTGGTTTCCTTAAGACTTCCATGTCTGAACACTTCCCGGGTCCTCCTGGTCAGGGTGTGTGTGCCTGTCTGTAGACAGCAGCCATCGGCATTCCCTTGGCCTTCCAACACTCCTGGGTTCCTCCTCCTCGCACGCCAAGCTCCTCTGATTTTTCCACTTCTAGGTACTTCTTTCCCCTCAACTGTCCATCAGCTGACCCTGATACAGTGTTAGTTGACTGGTAAAAAATTAAAGACAAGACCCTTCTCAGGGAGTTTTTGCATCACAAATGAAACAAAGGAATGAAGATGCAGCAATTAATCTTTGAGGGGAAGTACCCCAGCCTGGCCACTTCTCAGCAGCCAAGACAGCTGCTGTGATCACAAGGATAGCCATGCTCTCTTGCCTGAGGCAAGTCACGAGAACTCGACCACCGTCCCTAGCATCACCCACCTAAAAGGCAGATAGTGTTTCAAGAAGAGGCAACAGAAACTCTCTAGGGGAGAACTCGGGAATGGGCTCTGTGATATGCTCATGCTTATCACATTCCAATGTGATAAGCAAAAATCATCATTCCAATTTCTTCCAGAAAACAAGGAACACCATTCCAATTTCTTCCTTTGTAAAATGGGTTTATCCCTAGCTCGTTCAGAGTGTTTTCTGATTATGAAAGAAGCCTGTCTCATTGCCAGTGGTTAGCCAACCCTCCTCCCATGTTCAACTTGTTATCTGGATTATGGATACTTATGTTTCTCAAGCCTCTAAGAGTTAAGAACAAGGTTGTCCAAGTCCTGAGAGGTAAAAAATTTATTGATGTAGATCATATCAGCATGTTATGATATGGCCACAGCTGACTTTTTCTTATAGCCAAAAGAGGAATTTTTTTTCCTTTTAAAAATACATATTTTTTTTCCCAGCGATTACACCCAAACAAAACCTGTGTTTTGGCTCACAGTGAAGAGCACTGGGCTTTGTTTTCCTAAAGGATGATTCAAACAGGGAAGGGGCTGAATGAATTAATACATATGGAATTTATAAAGCCTCCCATTTAACACATGATCAGAGTGAGGTTGAGAGGATCAGAAACTCATCGTTGGAATTCAAGCTCCCGGGCTGAGCCATGGGTTTTGCTCCCCTTCTGCTGGCTCCTACTTGGAGAAGCCCTGACGCCGCGGCCACCATGACAGAGGGATGGTGGGAACTGGATGTAGTTTTGGCCCTGAATTTATTACCTGCTGCCAGTTTCCATCTGGAATTCAAAAATGAAAGGAACTAATCTGAGATTGAACTACCCCTTTCGGTCTGAAACGAAAGCATTCTCTTCCTCTTTTCTACAGGGCAAAAATAAAAACAAAATACATTTCACTTTCATGTCCAAAAAGATAAAAACATGTATTTCAGACAATTTTAGTAGCTAATTGTATCTCTGAAACAGCTGAGGGGAACCCACTTGGGAACTATTATGTTTACTTTAAAATCAAGAAAAAGGAAATGATAGAAGCTCTTGGATTCATTACTCCTTAAATAAGTGTATTTAACCCTCTAGCTTTAATTCTTCTTTACTAAAAACAGAAACCCAAACAGAAGCAATCTGCTGTTTTGGGGAAAACACCCGAGTGGAAATCAAGAGCCTTGGTTCTAGTCTCCGCACTTCTATTAAGTAGCCATTTCATACGACCAGCCACGGGCCAAAATTGCACCAGAATTAAATCCACCATTTCAAAACAAGGTGATTTCTAAAGTTCCTACTGGCTCTAAAATTCTAAGGGCCTAAGCATCAATGAGTGACAAAAGTAATATAAAGATTACACCCAAACAAAACCTGTGTTTTGGCTCACAGTGAAGAGCACTGGGCTTTGTTTTCCTAAAGGATGATTCAAACAGGGAAGGGGCTGAATGAATTAATACATATGGAATTTATAAAGCCTCCCATTTAACACATGATCAGAGTGAGGTTGAGAGGATCAGAAACTCATCGTTGGAATTCAAGCTCCCGGGCTGAGCCATGGGTTTTGCTCCCCTTCCCCTTCAGCTGGCCCAGGCACCAAAGAATCGTGGGTTTGATTCCCTGTGGAAGGCACATAAGCTGGATTACAGGCCCAATCCCCATTGGGGAATGTTCAGGAGGCAACCAATTGATGTGTCTCTATCACATCGATGTTTCTCTCTCCCTCCTTCTTCACTCCCTTTGTTCTAGATGCCTTAAGAGGCTCCTTATCACCAATATTTTGAATTGTTCCTTTGTTTGGTATCCTGGAGACGCCTAATGACTGAGAGACATGCTCTTCTTCTGCCAAGAGGGTAGGGTACCAGAAACAGCAGATGGAAGCCTCTACAGGGGAGCCCTCAGGGATGGCAGTCTAAGGACAGTTCCCATGGAAGTTGGTTTCCTTAAGACTTCCATGTCTGAACACTTCCCGGGTCCTCCTGGTCAGGGTGTGTGTGCCTGTCTGTAGACAGCAGCCATCGGCATTCCCTTGGCCTTCCAACACTCCTGGGTTCCTCCTCCTCGCACGCCAAGCTCCTCTGATTTTTCCACTTCTAGGTACTTCTTTCCCCTCAACTGTCCATCAGCTGACCCTGATACAGTGTTAGTTGACTGGTAAAAAATTAAAGACAAGACCCTTCTCAGGGAGTTTTTGCATCACAAATGAAACAAAGGAATGAAGATGCAGCAATTAATCTTTGAGGGGAAGTACCCCAGCCTGGCCACTTCTCAGCAGCCAAGACAGCTGCTGTGATCACAAGGATGGCCATGCTCTCTTGCCTGAGGCAAGTCACGAGAACTCGACCACCGTCCCTAGCATCACCCACCTAAAAGGCAGATAGTGTTTCAAGAAGAGGCAACAGAAACTCTCTAGGGGAGAACTCGGGAATGGGCTCTGTGATATGCTCATGCTTATCACATTCCAATGTGATAAGCAAAAATCATCATTCCAATTTCTTCCAGAAAACAAGGAACACCATTCCAATTTCTTCCTTTGTAAAATGGGTTTATCCCTAGCTCGTTCAGAGTGTTTTCTGATTATGAAAGAAGCCTGTCTCATTGCCAGTGGTTAGCCAACCCTCCTCCCATGTTCAACTTGTTATCTGGATTATGGATACTTATGTTTCTCAAGCCTCTAAGAGTTAAGAACAAGGTTGTCCAAGTCCTGAGAGGTAAAAAATTTATTGATGTAGATCATATCAGCATGTTATGATATGGCCACAGCTGACTTTTTCTTATAGCCAAAAGAGGAATTTTTTTTCCTTTTAAAAATACATATTTTTTTCCCAGCAGGAAGAAACATTTTTAAAACAAACATTTTCATATTAAGTGGAAATTAAAAACAATGGCTTTTTGTTTTGTTTTTCCCCAACTCATGAGGAATAGGGCTGGTCAGCAATAGATCTCCGAGTGCTTCAAATTAGTTTTCAGGCCTCTGCCCCCTTTATTCTTCCTCTTCTAACCCAGGCAGGAAACAGAAGAGGTAGACTGAACTGTAACTATTTAACCCATTATTATGTAAGATATTTTAATACACTTAAAATTTTCAGTGGGCTCAAACATATTCTACAAATATCGAACCAAAAAATGTGTTGAATGCTTAAAACAAAATCTTAGAGATGTCTATTATCACAGTTTACTTTGAGAAATAAAAGCATACAACTTTAGAAATATGCAAGTTTTCCATGCACTTCAGGAAAAGTTGGCTTTTGGCAAATTCTTCAAACATCCAAAGCCCCTGTAGGACTGATGTTAATGCTTTCCTACCCTTAAAAGCCTCTGCCAGGGTCAGAGAGAGGAATTTCCTGAGAGCAGTGAGTAGATTAACTGTGAGACCTTCATTCACCACTAACAGTTCTTTGAACAAAAAAACATAAACCAGAATGTTTTTTTGGGCAGTGGTGTGCTGGAGACACCTCCCACTTGCTCAAGAGAGCCAACTGTTTTAGAATTTGGCCAGTAGTTGTTAAATGGCTGTTATTAAAATAAAATTATATAAGCTTCCCATTGGTGCTAAAGCTAAAAGTGGTTCACTTTAATGAGTATAACTTGTACAAGGCTAAGAAATAGTCTAACAGATCACATATCAGATTGAATGACAAATTTGAGAATTAAATGGATTAGGATGTAATTCCATTTTTCAAATCATGGTTGGATCACAGTCATAGGCTGGCCAAAGAGTTCAGGAAAAATCAATTAGAGCATCCTGGGAGAATCAATTGGCTATATGGAATTTACAGTAAAGTATATTTTATTATCTGTTAATCATGTTATAAAATCCTTGCTATCAGCAAAATTTATAACTTATGTATACTTGTATACATAATTTTTTTTTTTCAAGAGAGTGAATGCTAACCATTGACCAGTGTACCACTGGAAGGAAAGAATCGGGAAGGGGAGAGGGACATAGTTTAAAATGAGAGGAGAACAGTGTTTTTCAGTTTGCCCTCAGCATCCAACTGCTGTGGTGTGTTCTGAGTACATGTCTATAGATGTTAATGCCAAAATAGCTCCAGGAAAACACAAACACCCCATGCCCACTACTAAGAATTAAAAGCACTTCACTTGAAAAAAATCAACTTTATTTTTTCTAGGTTAAAAAAAATAGAACCAGCTATTAATTTTTGTTGAGAAAATGCTTCTTTTGGTGTTCACATCTCAATTTCTGAAAAGGTAATCTGGTTACTAAAGTAATCCCAATGCATTCATAAACCAGATCCACGTGTGACCAGCCCTTTACAAAAATTACAGTTGCCATAGCCTTTACATTCATTCTTATCATACATTACAACATGCAGATACACAAAGAAAGACAGGTCACCAAGCTGAAGTAAACATTATGGCATCAAGAAAACGAAAATCCATCTGTATAAAATAAATACAACTTTGTGATAACTGAAAGAAAATGAAAGCACTTAACAATGGCAGTTCGATGTCTGTTTCATTACCAATCATAAGTTACTGTAAAATGCATCTAGACTTCTTAAAGAATTTGTGCACCACAGCCATGTGTTCAATAGTTTTACACAACAAAAATAAAGCCTTTCAAAACATGTGTGCATATTTTGCAACTAGAATACACTATTTTTTTTTGCTCTTTAAACTGTTTTAAAAAAATATTAAATGTAAAAACCCTCAAATGGAAATTTTGCAGAAAAACATGTATTTTATCTTCCATGTGGCCACAGTCACCCTCCCCCAACAGCTCAGCACTCTCAGCTCATTCCCAGGTCCAGCTCCTCCTTGTTGGGGATCAATGCAAAACGGTTGCAATAAAGCACCAATCAGAGAACACCCGGCCCCCTCGTGATCTAGAAATGTCCGATGTAGGTGGTTTTGGTCCCAATATATTAGTCTCTACCCCTTCAGACAATGAACCAGTATACCTGCTGCCCAGTGCGGCTTTTGACTTTGCCTTTCATGTTACCAGAAGTAAGGTTCACAGCTCTACCTGGCAAAAAATAAGACCAACCATTTGTATCCATCCTCAGTGGACCAGCGCTGGCACGCTCGTCATGGTAACGCTGGAGTGAAGTTCTGTGCAGTGAAAAAAATAACTAACTCTTCCTATGCAGCAGTGCAAACAAAATTTCCTTAAATACAAAAAGAATCCAATCGGACTCTCCATGATTAAAGACTACATCCTATGATTATAACCAGGTCCCACTAGGTCAGAAGAGTCTTCAGAGAAGTGATTGTCAAAAAATGTTACTAAGACAAATCCACACGAAGTGAGGAACATGAACAACGACTGAAGAGGCATTCTTAACATTGATCCAAACGATATGAAAACTAGAATGATGTTCTGAGGTTTACATTTGGTGATTTATCATTTCATTTTCATAAAAATGCTTGAGAACAACCGCAATACCGCCAACTCTTGATCATTAGAAATTCCTTTTCTAGACCATGGGTTATTCAGGCTTCTATGTCTTCTCTTCCTGAAGCTGTCTTTCCAAATCTTTCCACTACTCATCAACACAGTCAAATATATAGGCAAGAGAAGCTAATAAACAACTCACTTCATTTTTTAAAATTAGTAAGCATCCAGCAAGGGAAAAAAAGTTTTATGAGAATGAAAATTCAAACTCCTAAATGCAATCAAATTTTTGGCTTACCATGACTTATTACTGGAATAATTATGCATAATCTCCAGTTCCTTTACTATGGAAAATTAAGGACTGTGTGTAATATTAAAATATTACACTCACAGCTATTTTTTTAAAATCTATTTAGATTCTCAATTAACTTGTATGACTATCCAAGACATCATTTCCATTCTGTAATTTTTCCTTACCTTCCACTGGCCTACAGGCTTCTCTACAATAACTGCATATTTAAACACCAACAGTAGTTTCTGACGTTAAGCGTGAACTTCTGGGGTGGTCACTTCCGTGGTCGCTGTACCTCCCTGAGGCCAAGCAGGTGCTCCATCACCATGACTCTGGGATCCAGCAGGGAGTTTGCAACCCTGTCTGCTGTGGGAATCAGGCAGGTCAGCTGAGACCAAGCAGTGCTAAGATTCTATAAGCTACCGGTATAAAACTGGCACAGTGTTACTTCTTTTCCCCGGACAAAGTGGATATTCGCTAAACCTCCTTTCACTCACTTTACAAAGGAAGTACAGATTAGGAATTTTTACTCAGTTCTGTATAGTGGCATATTGCTGCTTCCCTGATTGCCATGTAAGAACACTGATTCACTCTTTACATTCCCCTGTGCAAACAAGAGAACCCCAGTTACTGATAAGGAAAGCACTAGCAATGCTCTCAAACAACATGTTTGCTAACAGAAGCGAGGGAACGTGTTGAGAAAGAAACAAGGGAGGTGGGGATGGGGCAGATCAAACACACATCTATTTACAACTCACAGATCTATGTTCAAAATTAACCCACACATCTAGAGGCTGTTGAAATGACTGTGCTTGGAAAGCAAAGCATCTTACAGAACAGTCTGTTTAATGTGTACAGTATATTAAACAACATCCTCCTCCTTTGGAGCTCAGTGATGGCAAAAGACACCACATCTGTGTGTGCACGCCTGCATCTCTCTTCTTTCCCGATGGGAGGCTGGCCGCTCTGCCTGTGGCTTGCTTTAGCAACGAGGAAAAGGTCGAATAGCTAGGACTGTCTGCCATCCTTGCCAATGAACAACTTGTCCCCCAGATGGCTGACCAACCTCTCAAATGCATCATCCCAATTCACCTTGTAATCTGACAGCATTTGGGGGGCCTCAAACGGAAGTGTCCCTAAGCTTCCATGTGGCTTCCTATCTGTATCCGTACCTCTAAATTGAGATTGGTTTCACCTACTCACTGTCACTGTAAAGCACACAATGAAATGCTAACATTTTGAAAAAGTGGCACCTTAGGACAACCATTCCCAAACCACACACAGGAACACTGCTTTCTGCGTCTCACCAGCAGTAGTATCATCAATGAGGTATTTCAGCTCAGGCATCATTCTCTTTACACATGCACGCATTAACCTAAGATGAAGCCGCTGTGGGCTTGTATTTGGTGCTGCTTTACCTTTCCCACACAACTGGGAGAAAATTCTTATCTTCTCAGTGTTTTGGTTTTCTGGATTTTTGTTGGTTTTTTTTTTTTTTTGGTTTATTTAAAAACAAAAAACATCAGCCTTTACCTTTACCTTCTGGCCTTTCTCAGAACTGTCAAATTGTATGATTAGCGACAACAGGGGAACCTACGATGTCATGTCACAGAAAACCACCACTGACTCACCAGAATCTCAGTCTCACAACCCCAGGCCAGCGGGCGTTCCCGCCTCGATGCTGGGGTGCAGGCGGTGACCACGGTGACTGATGCAGGGCCAGCACTTTGTGAGAAGTTTGGTTTTACTGTGAGGTGAACTGCATGAACATAGTGACAAAAGAAAAAAAAAAGTCTTCTAGAAATAGACACGACTTTATCCTCTTCAAAAGCAACGGGAAGAGACTGGGAAGCCTCGTGTGCTGGTCTCTCTCCTGGTCACACCACCCTGACATGGGCAGCTCCTTGATGAGACAGGTGCTGGGGGTGCCATGTGACTGCCTGTCCCCATTTTAAGCCAGTGTCTGGCTTTAGCTTTTATTTTTCTAATAAATTAGCCTATTTCACCGTATATTGATCATTTAAATGTTTTGCATTAATTTGTTTCAACCATCCCCAAATGCAGTTGGTGCTAATACACCAAAATTAAAACAAACAAACAACAAAACAGCTGGAGCCCCCCCAGGTGTGGAGCCCAGCTCAGGGAGGCGCTGGAGGGCAGGAGCGCAGGTAAAACACGCAGACAAGACAGCCGCGCAAGTCCCACTCACTGACTATGTGTAGACTGGTTTCCAGGCTATACTACTAATCCTCTGCTACAGATGCAGCTGATGAAAGTGCATTTTGTAAAAGAAAATGATCAATCTACGATATGCCTTCTATATAAAAGGAGAAATCAAGTGCCCTCCCCCCAACACACACACACACACACACACACACACACACACACACACACACGCTCACGCGGAAAGCACTAGCGCATGTAAACACGATGTCGGGCCGAGCCTGCCTTTTGAAAGAGCCCATTCCAGGACCAGACGTGTCCAGTGGACACTGATTCCCCCCCACAGCATGTCTGACTCCGGACTCACTAAGCTGGTGAGGACTGGAGCATCGCTGCAAAGGACAGGGCGACAGTTCTTCAGAAGGTGCCAACCAGCCCCCCTGGAGGTTCCTAGTGACACAGCAGGAGTGGGCAGTGAGGGCGCTCACAGCACTGCCCTAAGGGACACTACTAGCTAGGAGGACGAGCTCAGCTCTCTGAGCTTGAACTAGGTGATCAAGTATCTGCTGGCAACAGAATTTCTCTGTCTTCTAGGATGATTTTATGATTTCCTCTTCTCCAAATGTGATGTTCGTTTAAATGTGTGGTAGAGTGTATCTTTTTAAAACATGAAAAGTCCTTAAAACATATTAGCAGGTCATTAGATTACTGATCCTCATTTTAGCAGAGTTTTAAAATATCCCAAAGCGGGATAAATATTAATCCATCCATGAAATTTCCTTTGCTTGTTTTATATTCTGATTTGCACATGTGAAATAACGCACTCATGAAAGTTGGAATTCCTATGGTGACCTTGACAAGTCCAATTCAGTTCCTAAAACAGGCAATGGTAAAAATACTGGAAGATGTTGTACCACATGTAGCCTGACAAAAATGCAAAAGACTGGATGAGAAAGATCCACATATTGCTGAGGGTCATCTCCCTGGAAACAGCTTCCCTGTGGCCCTGGGCAGGTGGAAAAGCCCCTGAAAAACAAGATGGAAACATCACTTCATTTTACTGCAGCAGTAGGTCTCCTGGAGTAAAAGTTGAATATTAGTTTTAACTAGAATTTTTTTTAATGCATCTTCTGTGACTTCCCATTGCTCTTGAAGAGAGATCTCATTTGAAATACAATTTTCAACCTGCCCGAGTCTCTGCCTCTATTCTCTCTGCCTGGGGTGCTCCTCCTCCAGCTCAGTGAATGGCTGGGGCATCTGCATTCTTCCAGTATCAGAAAAAAA
>NW_005357346.1:2319373-2345245 GCF_000412655.1 Myotis brandtii | reverse complement strand
CCACGTTTATTTCCTTCTTGGCACTTTCCACAATCTGTAATATCCCCACCTATGTCTTCTTTTTCCTACAGACTGTCTCCTGTGGGAGAATAAGCTGCATGAGAGCAGCACTCCGCGGCCTTGTTTCCCACTGTATCCCTAGAGATCTGCACAGTGGCCAGGACACAAGATGTGTGAAGTCGATATAGAATACTTTCCGAAAGAGCATGAACTTACATTCATTCTTCTATTTACAAGTTAAATGTCTTTGCCACAAAAAAGTGGTTGTTCTTTCAAGTATCCAATAGGAAAAAAAAAGTAGTTGTAAATCATTGATATTTTCAAAAGGCGATATGGTTTATGAAATATATCTTAATAATAAAAAGAATCATTTAAGTGTTTTGCATTAATTAATTCAATTATTGTTATGTAATTAATTAATACACAAAGTTAACAGGTTTCTGGAAAGGAAAGCTAGACCATGTCAGGGCAATATTATCTAAGGTCATCTTGGTAACACTCTTCAACATTTCAAATAGTCTTTGTCCTTGTGGATAATCTCCCAGCTAAGCTGGTTCATGAGGGGATTTGCTTCTCACAAGCAATATACAGAGAGCACTTTTAAGTTTTAAGGCAGTGGTTCTTAACCTGTGGGTCGAGACCCCTTTGGTGGTGGAACGACTCTTTCACAGGAGTCGCCTAAGACCATCCTGCTTATCAGATATTTACATTACGATTCATAACAGTAGCAACATTACAGTTATGAAGTAGCAACGAAAATAATTTTATGATTGGGTCACAACATGAGGAACTATATTTAAAGAGCCAGAAGGTTGAGAACCACTGTTTTAAGGTCTATTATGCAAATAGCTTTATTCAAAAGAGGCTTCCATTATTGTTGTACAATTTAGGGCAAATATCATAAAGCAAGAGACAGATTGAAAAAAAGAGAGAGCTTGCTGGTCTCTTAAGTGCCTCATGCCGTCTTATACATTTATCCTGTCTTATTTTTAAGTAAAGTGTGAGAGTGAGACCAAGGATTGCACACATGGAGAGGGGCATCTTATTAGGAATGCTAAAGACATACATAGTGCCCAACTCCTGGCACATTAATAGGCACTACTCCACGGCCCCAGAATCAGAAAGTTAAGATCAGGAAGGAATCCTCTGGAGGGCAAAGTGAAACAGTCCTAAACCCCAAACCAAAAGTACTAAAGGTAATCACTGTACCAGCCTTTGCTCAACAGCAGGCCTTGACAGTCTGATTCGGCATGAACTTTAATTCTGTACCAAAAAATGTCTAAGTGGGGAAAAAATAGTGCCTTCTGTTTATCGAATATCCCATGGTCATTCTAAAACCTGGAACAACTTTCACTTCACCTTCCCCTCCCCAGGGTAGCCTCTAGAACAGAGGTGAGGAACGTCCAGCCTGTTCTAGAGGCTACCATATAGGGGCTTGGGAAATCACTTCACCTGGCCCTGCCAAGGTATTTGGGGTGAGTTAATTAAATGTTTGACCAAATACAGCAGGCTAATTTTTTAAGTTGATAACTTTGTATGGCCTCCGAATGATGTTATAAATATCCAAATGGCCCTTGACAGAACAAAAGTTCCCCACCCCTGCTCTAGAAAATAGGCCTACAAATAGCTATTTGTGAAAGCACTTGGGTAGTGCCTGGAGTTCTACCAACGTCAATTTCCTCCTTTCAAAACTTCCTTTCTTCCTTCCTCTCTCTTCCTCCCCTGTTATGTCTTTTTCACTGCACTGTAGTTTTCATAGAACATAAAAAATATTAAATATAGAAAAGAGACTTAGGGTAAATAGACTTTTTTCTCCCAAGGAGAAAAGTATAAGGTTGTATCCATGAAAACTAAATAGTGAACTTTATCCTTATATGTTAAAAAAATAAAGCATACTAAAAGTGTTTACAAATGATGATGGTATTATTTAAACAATCAAATTACAATGCCAAAAATGAAGGTCATTTGCTATTTTATAAAACAGTCCATATAATTGCATATGTATGATCAGAAGTCTTCTACAGACTGTGTACTCTCTTGAATTAGACCCATTTGTACATGGCTAATGAACAAGCGCCCGAATACATTTAATGTAAGTTTGTCTTTATGAAAATTCTAAGATGAAATTCTTAAGTATAGAATACTCTGATTCCTTTAGGATATCTGAAGAATTTAAAAAAAAATGCTTATCTTGAACTACCAGTAACTTCAGGAAGGTATGTAATAGGATACTGTGTACCTGTTTCATAAAAATGTGATAAGAGTTCCTCTTTTTCAATAAAACGCTGATAGAGCCAATCAGAAAGTTCATCAGTCTCCAGGGGTACATCCTTAATTGGAAAGATCCTAGTTAAGAAAAAAAGAGCAAAAACTACTTTAATTCAGAAGTCAAAATCATTCAGAACTGCAGTTAAGCTCTGGTGACTGAAAAGCTGAAGAAAGGTATGGAATCCTCTTTTGCAAGGGTCGGTTTCTTCAGCTTCTCAAGTTATTTTGATTTTTTTTTAAATGTTGATTATATAACCGAGTTCATTTATTCATTCATTCAAACATTCACTAGCCTATTATATGTTAGGCCTAGTGCTCAATGGTAGAAACATATTATTAGATTATCCTAGATCTACAAATTACTGAGAAAAAACTGTCCTCCCTTGTTTGTGTGTTAAGTGGGAATGCTGTTTAGAAAAGATGAAATTTTAAAAGGCAACTCCTTTAGGACACTAGAGTAGTCGAATGCTAGGCCAAATAATGCAGCTTTGTCATGTTATTTTACTGGGAATGTCTGAACTAGACAGAATACCCCTAAATTGGTGCCATTTTGCAAATTATGTCAGAGATAGTGGTTTTATGAGCAAAGCCCACTCTTGGCTAGAGCATGATTCTGAAGATGCTGCAACCCTGTCCTGACTCCACAGCAAGTAGACTGGGATGATTACTGATAAATGTCCCCTGGAGGTGAGAACCGAGAGCCATAGCATGAGGGAGTGCTATGTATTTGCTGACCTTGGGAAAGAGTTGCTTTTCTTCTGTTTTCCAAATTTGGGGGGAGGGAGGGCTTTAATTTTTTTCCTTTATCAAAGCTATTAAGATACAGTTAAAAAAATCTACAAAATGAATGTTTGTATGAAAAAACAGCAGACCCTGTCCCTCTGCCCTTCGTTTCTCCCTTCCGAGAAGAATCAAATTTTACCTCTTTTGGTCAATTATCTTGTTATTTATCACCACATTTCGTCTTTAGTTTTGGGGCTTATCTACTGACTCACTATGGAAGGTGAGGATTAAGCTCCTTCTTCTTCCTACTCCCATTACACATGCACATCCTTCTCATCTTCCTAATGCAGTTTGTACAGTAATTTTAATTAGCACAATATTAGACATTGCCATTTTTATAATCATGTAAATATATACAAAGTTAGGCCATGTAGTAAATCATGGCTATTTTTTCTCTCCTGATCTATTTTTGTTCTCCCTGAATTGAGCAGTTACAGTTTTGTAAGTACACATAACTGATTCAGCCACAAGCTCTTGGCCAACTGTCTAGAATCAATTCTCTAGATCAAGTCTGCAAACTTTTTCTTAAAGGGTCAGATAAAAAATACAGGGTGTCCCCCAAAAATGTACACACACTTTAACAGCTGATAGCTCAATTTTGAAAATGAAATGTATTTTAATAAATACTGACTTTATAATTATTCAAGGTGTGTGCATACATTTTGGGGGGACACCCTATTATTTACACTTTGCAGACCATGTGGTCTCTGTCGCAACGCTTCAACTCTGCTTGCAGTGCGAAAGCAGCCTTAGACGATGTGTAAATAAAAGGGTGCCCTTGTGCTCAAATAAAATTTTACTTAAAAAACAGGCAGAGCCAGATTGGCCTGCAGTCTAGAGGTTCTCCCAAGGCATACACGTGCATCAGACATCCTTTCAATTTCACCTCCCTGAAGGATTTTACCCAGATTCTGGATTGGCTGCCTGTAGTTTTCATCTTGCGAAGGCCCTTCACTATCGTTCTGGTGGATGTGGTGGTCCTCTGCACTCCTAAAATGGAGTTAACGTTTCTGACACCGATGTCTTCCTCTGCCTGTATTTCCTTCACATTTTTAGGGAGCACATTCTCCAGCAGTTTCTTGACAAAGGGAACTTAAAGCCTTGCATTTCTGCCAATGTCTTCTTTCTGTCCACACACTTTGTTGATAATTGAACTAGATATAGGATTCAAGGTTGGAATTCATTTTCTTCCATCTCTGTCTTTTGTCCTCTTGGGAGATTTCTTATTTAATGTCTAAACTTTTTATTGAGTTTTTACTCATTTTATCATATTTTTAATTTCTAAGAGTTCTCTGAGTGTTCCTCTTTATAGTATACTATTATTGTTTTATTGTTGCAATACCATATCTCTATGAGAATCTTAACTCTATGAGAATTACTATGGTAACTTGTACTATGGTATAACATGCACAAAAGTACAGAAAAAGGTTAATGAACTTTCGTGTACTATGTGGATTTTTGGAAGCTGTTCTTTCCCTGAGTCTAAACCCCACCCAGATCTCTGGATGACCCCTGAAATATGTACATGTGAGGTAAAGTCAAAGCAGAATAAAACCTCACAAATTTTAGGTCCAGCACAGGGGAGGTGTCCAGAGTTACACAGAAAATTTAACTACTCAGGAAATTTAGCCATTTGTTTTGTTTTATTTTCTCCAGACTAAATGTCCTTAAATATTTATATTTTTAGAAAAATCTGAGAAATGTTTTAAAATTTAAAAATCAGATTTATTTTTTTAAGTAAATGGAATTACAAATTACCTTTTACTTTTAAGTTTTGCAATATAAGTAGTACTTTTTAAACTATTCACCTCTACCACACTGAGTATCAGCATTTGGGGAATTATTTGCATTAATTTTTTGACCTATAAAATATATTCTATATCTGTAAATATAAAATCAGGCCTTATCAACCTAAGGATAATTTACAAAGAGCCACAGGGCTAAATAATATCTTGAAACAGTATTTAAAACATCTTTATAAGTAGAAAAATGACATGAAAAGTAAGGCTGAATTAAATAGAGGAAGTCTGGGTTTACCAAGCGAACTCTTGAAAGAACATGGTGAGGTTGGTGAAATATCTATCGCTTTAAATGGGGGAGATCGTGGGAGTAGGGCTATGTTTTAAAAGAAATCCTACCCTACCATCTGCCTAGAATAGCTTGGACATTCTCTTACCTTAGGAAATAGCAGGAGGGCAGACCAAATGCTCCCTCCAAAGCAATCTACTGATTGTTTGGGCACCATGGGATTACAATATTAAAAGGATTAATCATCCCCTAATAGGACAAAGTATCAAATGCACTGAATACCAGTCCTCTTAGAATTAAACAAACAAACAAATAAGTACAAAACAGAAATAAATCTTTACAATACCGATAGCTATCCAAATGAGAAACTAGCTCCTAAATTTCAAGAAATAAAAATTCTCATTATCTGTAATCCAGAATGAACTCTTAAATACATAGTATTCTACCAATATCCATAGAATCAGATTTCAGAACACTAGGTAAATTACACTTTCACAAAAAGATAGGAAATAATGCTTAGCAGCTGGCACCTCTATAAATTCGAGTAAGAACATTTCATGCCACAAGGCTCCAAAATGTGAGTTAACAAACAACATGGCTTAAACCCCTCAATTCAATTCTGCCAACTGCATGTAAGGAGCTAAAAAGCACTGAAGGTTTTAAGGTAAAGTGTTCCTACTTTCAAAAACATAATAATCTAGCAGCAGGATATGAGAAGTAAACAAATAACATACAACTGGAATATGGTAAATGTAGTGTAAGAATTGGAAGAATTTCTGTGTAAGTTTAAGTGAAGGGGGGTGTGTGTCTGTTTCTTCTATCAGGCCCTGCTGTACTCATCTTTGCATACCCCATGTGTAATCAGGACACGTGAAAAACACCACTTGAAATGGCCTAAGAGTTAATAGAATTTAACACTAAAAAAATTTTTTTAACCCAGTAACAATATGCATGTAGTTTTCAAAAGACATAGTACCACAAGGTTCACAATGAAAAAGAGTAGCCCTGTTTTCCCTCCTCAGATACCTGTCTCCCAGAAACCCTTTTTTTTTTGCTATCACCTCCATATTGCTTATACATAAATATGCCAATTCCACTCCTCTGGATCATCCCATTTAAAATGTACTCGTTGACTTCTTCCTGAGGAAGACAAGGATGAGGCTGTTTCACTCCTTTGTCCTCTTCTCCTCGGCCCCCCTCCTCCTCTTCCTTCATACACAGTTAATAATTCCTTCTCGGTGCCAACTCTGTCCTTTGCAATTATGCTTACTCATGTGTGTTCCATTTCTTTTCTTATGTGTCTTCTATCGGGCCCTGCTATACTCATCTTTGCATACCCAACGTGTAAATCAGTGTCTGTTCCTTCGTGGGAACTCGAGTTTGACGAACTGAATTGAAAGTAATCTGCCAGCATAAACCTTTATGAGATGCCATCTGTAGACAGACATCAAAACCATGGGCATTGTTAACTGACACCACCAGGGTTAGTGTGACAAGAATAACTCAGAAACTACTTGCCACCAAATAGATTTACAGACAAGAACAGATACTGTCCAATTTAACATGTGAGAATTTCTCCCAGCATTCAATTCCCAGAAATTTTGCTTTGAGTCATTGTCCTGAAATAAGCTGTTCAGGCCTCTTCCTCAACATACTAACATATAATATTTATAGCTACACCCTGGATTCACTAGAAAGGTTTTTTAAAAATCTCCACTCATCCCAGCTGGTTTGGCTCAGTGGATAGAGCATCAGCCTGCAGACAAACCACATGTTAGGACACAAAGCAACTGGAACATTTTCTAGGATAGACCATGCACATGGAAAAACTGGACTAGACCACCACCTTACACCATATACAAGAATAAACTGAAGACAGATAAAAGACTTAATGTAAATAAAATAAAATAAAAAACACCCACAAAAATCCTAGAAGAAAACATAGGCAGTAAAATCTCAGACATCTCTCGGAGCAATATTTCTGCCAATATGTCTCCTAGGGTAAAGGAAACAAAGGAAAAAATAAACAAATGGGACTACAACAAACTAAAAAGCTTCTGCACAGCAAATGAAACCATCAACAAAATGAAAAGGGAACCCACTGTATGGGAGAACATATTCTCGCCAATGATACATTTGATAAGAGGTTAATCTCCAAAATAAATAAAGAATTTGCACAACTCAACACCAGGAAGACAAACGATCCAGTTTAAAAAATGGGCAAAGAACCTGAATAGTCACGTCTCCAAAGAAGACATACAGATGGTCAATAGACATATGGAAAAATGTTCAATGTCACTAATCATCAAAGAGATGCAAATTAAAACCACAATGAGATACTACCTCATACCTGCCAGAATGGCTACCACCAATGAAAGAATGTGAACAGATTAGCAAAAGAACATATATGCATAACCCTGGACGCAGACTACAGTGTGGTGATAGCCAGAGGGAAGGGGGAGTGGGGCTTGGTGGAGGAGGCAAAGAAGAAAAAATGGGGACATCTGTAATAGTGACAACAATAAAAATAAATTTAAAAAACATATGAAAAAAAGTTTTACTTTCTTAAAGGAAAGTGAAAAAAAAATCTGCTGGTGCAGAAAAGCAAAAAGAACTCGTGGGTGGTGAACATTAATAAAAACAGCCAAGCAGAACTAAAAATTTGATGATTACATTTAATGTGTAACTGCATTTTCCAAATGGAAGTTCTAAACAGTGACAAATGACTAAAATGTCCAGCCTCTTCCAGAAAAAAAAAAAAAAGCTAGAACACAGAGGCAAAGAAATATAAAACAAAGAAAAGCAGACAGTTCCAACCGGAGTGGTTCAGTTTGTTGCAGGTTGCCCCATGAACTGAAAGTTCACCCGTTCCATTACCAGTCAGGGCATATGCCCTGGTTGCAGGCTCAATCCCCAGCAGGGGGCACACAGGAGGCAGCTGATCGATGTTTCTCACATCGGTGTCTCTTTCCCTTTCCCTTTCTTTTTCTACAAAATCAATAAAAACATTTTTTTTAAAGAAAAAGAAAAGCAGACAGGAAAAAGCACATTTTAAACAGCAGGAGTAGGGGGGAAATGAGCAATAATTATAACCAATGACAGAAAAAGCCTCAGCATAAAAAAACTAAAGATACAAATAAACAAAACAAACAGAAACAGACTCATTGATACAGAGAACAAATTTATCTTTCCCAGAGAGGAAGAGGGTCAGGGGATGAATGACAGAGATAAAGGGAAATAAGAGGTATAACTTCCAGTTACAAAACAAATAAGTCAAGGGGGATATAAGTGCAGCATGGGAAAAATAGTCAATAATATAGTCAGTAATAACTCTGTATGGTAATAAGTGGTTACTAGACTTATTGTGGTGATCACATTGTAAGGTATATAAATGTCAAATCACTATGTTGTATACCTGAAACTAATGCAATATTGTATGTATACTTTAATAAAAATAAATGTAAAAATAAATTATGGATAAAACACTAGCATATGAACATCTCTTAGACTATATCATTTGAGTGTCTATTAAGGGATATGCATTTTAAATGTGAACTTATTAAATTCTTATAAATATCTGCTGAAAATGCTTTTGTTGTAATGATTCAAATGATTATTCAAGCAAAATTCTAAATTCTGTGGGCAATTTCTTTTTTCAGTTAATTTTTAAAACTGAAGAAGACATTTATGTCATTAAACAAATCTAAATCATACAATGAAAAATAAGATCCCTTCCCCAGAGGCATTCACAGTCAACAGCTGAATACCAACCATATGGCAAGTCACTGTTTGGCCTTTTGGAAGGGGGCAGGAGAGAAGGAGCAATTACTTTTTGGACTTTGGTTTGTTTGGAGTGCTACATGCCAAATATCCAATTAAATGATAACTAATGTTGTATTATACTAATTTTAAGATCCCTCCTCATTTCAAAGGTGTTTATATGTAAAAAATATGTATCTTAATACGATCTCTCATTTACTGTGTTTTTCAGAACTTAATTCTGGTACCTAAGAAATGACATTACCTCTATGGGATATACTTTGAATATCACCATTTAACTACCAATTATCTATATCTATATATATAAAAGCCTAAGCAACTGTTATGGCCGAACGACAGATAGACCAATCACTATGGTGCACACTGACCACCAGGGGGCAGACGCTCAATGCAGGAGCTGCCCCCTAGTGGTCAGTGCGCTCCCACAGCCAACCTCCTGCGGCCCCTCCCCTCAGCTGGTGGACCCCCCAAATAGGCCTCAATCGCTGCCAGGTCGAGGGACCCCACCCATGCACAAATTCGTGCACTAGGCCTCTAGTGAGAAATATAATTAGGAAATCATCCTGAATCCACTGTCTTGCATTGCAGTTTTCCAAGAGAAGAGTCTCTGAGGAGGAGGAAAAGCTCATACAAAGACCCTGAGGCAAGAACATAATTGGCATGTTCAAGGACAGCAAGAAGGCCAGCATAGCCAAAGGGGAGTGAGTAAGAAGTAGTCAGAGATAAGGTCAGAAGGAAGGCGCAGATTAAGCAAGGCCTTAGACACTATCGTAAGGCTCCTGGCTTTTAAGATGGGTAAAGACATTATGGAATTCTGAACCTGAGGCTGACATGATCTTAGATTTTCAAAAGACCACTCTGGAAATAGACACTAAGAGGGCCAAGGGTAAAATCAGGGTGACCAATTAGGAGATTATATAGTGATCTAAGAGCTGGGTAGAGGGGATGGTGGCCAGGACCAAGGTGTAAAGAAAGTAGTCAGATCCAGAATACATATTTGCATATAGAACCAAAGAGACTTCCCGACTGAGTGAGATATAAGAGAAAGAGAGGAGACAAGTATAACACCAAGGTTTTTTACCTGAATAATGGGAAGGATGGAAGTTGCTATCAATAATTAGACTGGGAAAGCTATGTGGAGTACATATTTTTAGGACAGTTTCGCTTGAGAGATGAGTATAGACACCCAACTAAAGATGTCAAGCACTCAGATATAAAATTCTATTTAGTATATTCCTTTGAAGAATGTACATTTTATTTAGCCAGTCCTCTACTGGTGGATATTCAAGTTGCTTCCAATTTTTTACTCTTACTAAAAATGATGTTTTAATATCTTTGTCTTTCTCTGGAATGTGTATATAGTCCCAAGTAGAACTGTTATGTCATAGAGTTAGAACTTATAATACTGCCAAATTGTTCTTCAAATTGGCTGCACCAATTTGGTTCATTTTCTCTACCTCACCAAAAGTTAATATAAACAATTATTGATCTATAGAAACTCTTTACATGTATACTCAATGTGAATCCTTGCTATGTGCATTTCAAACACCTTAAATTCGTTTGTGCTGTCTTTTGCTTTTGCTTTTGCTTTTGCTTTTGATGCAAATTTGTATTTAATTTTAATTTTGATGCAGTCAAATTTGTATTTTTCCTTCATGATTTACGACTTAGGATTTTTGTGTCTTATAAGGAAGGTCTACCCTACTATGAGAACACTAAGTGCTGCCTGTATTTTCTTTCAATACTTTAGAGTTTCATCATTGATGTTGAGGTAAAAATCTATCTGGAATTTACCTTGGGATATAGTAAAGGGTGAAATTTCAATTTTATGCTCCCTCATATGTAGAATCAATGGTCCTAAACCATTTCATTTATTGACTACTTCATTCTTTCTCCACTGAAATGTGATGCCTACTCAATCATACACAAGTTCCCAAATAAATCTTGATTTTCTAATCTTTCTATTGATCTGGTCCTGCCCTTATAGTACACTGTTCTAATTACGCTAAGTCTTGATATCTGGTAGGAAGAATGCCTCTGTTTCATTCATCTTCAAAACTATTTTAGCTATTCATTTATCATTACTCTCTCAAATAAATTTTAAAACCACTTTGTCAAGTTTCCAGAAAAATCCTCCTGGACTCTGATTCTACATCCTCCTGGATATAATGTAATTGGAATTATGTTAAATTTATAGATTAATTTGGATAATTGACACCTTTATAATTTTGAGTCTTCCTCTCTATGAACAAACACAGTATCTCTTCCCACTTATATTCAAGGCCTTTTATATTCTTCAATAAATTTTTTTATTTTTGTTCATAAAAGTCTTACACATTTCTTGTTACATTTTATTGGTAGGTACTTTATAGTCTTCTTGCTTCTGAGAGTGGTATTTTTTTAACTTACATTTTCTATTTTATTGTCAGGACAAAGGGATACCATTGATTGTTCTGTAATGGTTTTTTGTCAAGATTGCTGAACTTGATAAATAGATGTTGAACTCAGTTTCTTGGGTTTTTATGTAGACTACTGTGGTGGTTAATTTTGTGTGTCAACTTGACTAGGCTAAGGGATGCCCAAATAGCTGGTAAAACATTATTTCTGGGTGTGTCTGTGAGGGTGTATCTGGAAGATAAGCATTGGAATCAGTAGACTGAGTAAAAATGATTCCCCTCACCTACGCAGGTGGGCATCATCCCATCCTTTGAGGGTCTGAATAGAACCAAAAGGGGGAAGAAGGGTGAGCCCACTCTCTCTGTTTAAGCTACGACATCCACCTTATGCCTCAAGGACATTGGTGTCCCTGGTTCTTGGGCTTTTAGACTCAGATAGACTCACACCATCACCTTTTCTTCCCCCACCCCTTCTCAGACCTTGGAACTCAGACTAAATTATACCACTGGCTTTCCTGGTTGCCCAGCTTGCAGGCAGCAGATCATGGGATTTCTCAGCCTGCTGTTATTTCTCTAGTAGCATTTTAAAAATTTAATCCTTCAATCACCTTCCCAAATCTAAAATATCATTTCAACATGTCATCAACAAAAATTATTAATGAAATATTTTACATTCCTATTTCTTACTAGTTTCTGAAATCCAATGTGTATTTTATACTTACAGGACATCATATCAGACTAGCCACATTTTAGGTGCTCAACAGTCACATGTGGCTAGTGGCTGTTACCACTGGACAGTGCATGTCTAGACAGCATGAACTTTAGCATTCATATATTCAATAAGTGCTGTGTTTGTACTATATCCCAGCATTAGTCTAATATATAATTGTTAGCAAGACAGGCAAAGTATCTGCTCTCATGGAGGTTACATTCTAAACAGGGAAGACAGACACCAATCAGTAAACCATTTAGATTCCCAATAGTGATTAATTAAACTTTTCAAAGAAGACTGAACCTTAACCCTAATCTTATATTTCATAGCAGTGCATTTTTTTTAAAAAAAGAGAAATAGGAAGGGAGAGGGATAGAGAGATAGAACATTGATGTCAGAGAAATACTGATCAGCTGCCTCCTGCACACCCCCTACTGGGGGTTGAGCCTGCAACTTAGGCATGTAGCCTGACAGGGAATTGAACTGGTGACCTCTTGGTACATGGGTCAACGCTCAACCACTGAACCACACCAGCCATAAGACTATTCATTGCAATATTACTTATTATAATAGCAAAAAGACTGAGAAAATATGTATCCGACAATAACAGAATGAATAGGTAAGGTTTGATAATCATATAATGGGAATAGAATAGTTAAATACTGTTTATAGTTCAAATGAATGAAAGGGAGCCATAAACGTAAAAATAAAAAGACCTAGTAAACAACAGAGTGGAAAAACACATGTTGCAAGATGACATATCCATGTATGGTTATATACATTTTTAAAAACATACAAAACAATATTATATATTATAAACATATCTGTATAATAAAAGTGTAAGAACAGAAAGAATATCCACCAAATTTATGATGGTAGTGGCTTCAAGGGTAGGAGGGAAGGGGTATGGAACTGGGAAGGGAAACAATGGGAACTTTACTAGAAATGCTTTATTTTTATTATTAATAAAAAAAAAGTCCTGAGGCAAATATATCAAAATGTTAACATTTGCCCACTCTTGCTAGTGAACAAAGTTTCTAAAACATTAATAAATATTCCTTTTCTGAATTAATTTTCCCTCAAAACTGAAAATAAATTATTGCCCAAAGTCTCTAATTGAATGCCTTCTCCAAAGTAACCAAAGTCCCAATCAAATTAGACATGAAAGCCACACATCTGCTTCCAGTAATCTAGCTATGCCACTACACTTATGGTCACATCTTTTTTCAAGATTTTGACAATGAAACTGTAAGCTCCTTCTGCACAGGCAATCAGCTTATCTAACTCACTATCCTGACTTGGAGTGAAGCAGACATTTATTTGAAGGACAGGGGTTACTTTTGCTTTTATCCCTATAAACACCGTGTCCCTGTGATTAAAATATAATCATGCTCCATTTTCCTATTAACTCCTTAACAGCAGCACACCGCACCCATTACTTCTTTAATAGGGAGAAGCTGCTTTCCAGTGTGACAGGAATACAAAGGGGAGAGGGGGAGGAAAAGTTGTTCCCTTCAAATGTTTCCCAGAGTTAAACCTTTAGTTCCTCTTATTTTAAAACAAGCTTTACTCTTGAAAAAGATCAATAATGTAGTTGTAAGCAAACTAATCACAAATATTTCCCTAGTTAAACAATACATAATATTGGGAAGTAAAAAAAAACCCAGTCAGGAATAAGAAAATACATTTTCTTCTCTTGAAGTAGTAAGTAACTTACATCCAATCTATGGGGAAGGTTCATTTACTAATAGTGGATTTAGCAATAATCCATACATGTAACTTTATGTATCTTAATAATAGTACATTATATTTGTAAGGTGCTTTGTAGTTCTATAATACTTTTTTAATCAGTATATCATTTGGTGCTCAAACAATGCACTCACTGACCATTACTTCTTTAATAGGGAGAAGCTGCTTTCCAGTGTGACAGGAATACAAAGGGGAGAGGGGGAGGAAAAGTTGTTCCCTTCAAATGTTTCCCAGAGTTAAACCTTTAGTTCCTCTTATTTTAAAACAAGCTTTACTCTTGAAAAAGATCAATAATGTAGTTGTAAGCAAACTAATCACAAATATTTCCCTAGTTAAACAATACATAATATTGGGAAGTCAAAAAAAAACAGTCAGGAATAAGAAAATACATTTTTTTCTCTTGAAGTAGTAAGTGGCTTACATCCAATTTATGGGGAAGGTTCATTTACTAATAATGGATTTAGCAATAATCCATACATGTAACTTTATATATCTTAATAACAGTACATTATATTTGTAAGGTGCTTTGTAGTTCTATAATACTTTTTTAATCAGTATATCATTTGGTGCTCAAACAATGCACTCACTGAAACTCAGGCAACCTCTGGCCATCAAGGTCCTAGGATGGGCTGCCTGCTTTATTTAATTAAAACAAACAAACAGCCTGCTGGTGTGCCTTAGTGGTTGAGTGTCCACCCATGAACCAAGAGGTCACAGTTCAATTCCTGGTTGGGACATGTGCCAGGGTTGCAGGCTCAATCCCCAGTAAGGGGTGTGCAGGAGGCAGCAATCGAAGTTTCTATCTCTCTATCCTTCTCCCTTCTTCCCTCTAAAATCAATAAAATATATATATTTTTAAAAAGTCAGCTGAGTTTAAGAAGAAAACAAATACTTGTTCTACATCATGTGAAGCAAAATTGGCTTTTGCACCATATGGCTTAATAGTAATATTCAAGATCAATTATGCTTAACTGCAGAAAAAAAATACACTTATGAATAGTTTTTAAAATCTGCCTTTAAGTGAAGATTAGATAGCCCACATTAAGCAAAACTACTATTTTTCAGTGAAATTTATAGTTTACAGATCACCTTTTTCTATCTCTCTGGGCACCCATTTCCCACTTGAGGCAATCAATGCTGTTTTGTTTTTCCTACCAACATCTCTAGATTTAAAGAGAAAGAGATCGAACCCCAGTTATTTATATTATTCACATTTGTGTATATATGATTTCTAATGTTGCATTTTAAAATCTCTTATTGTAATCGAAACATCTCATCCTTGTTTAAGATTTTAAAAATATAACCAAACAACTAGAAACTGAACAAAAAGCCAATCTTTCTGAGAACAGAAAAAAAAATTGATTAAAAATTTAATATTGAAACATCGCACTATTCTGAGATAGTACTTTATGTTGGATATATGTTCAGTACTAATATAGAATCCTTACCTGTAATGTACATGTGTGACTGTCGGTTTCCTGTATCCAAGGATCCAGGTTTGAATATCTATGGGTTCAGCTTTGGGATAAGCTATAGTTGTATCTATTATCCACTGGAGACCTTTTGATCTGCTGTCTGAGGACAAAGAAAAAGCAACTTAAAATTGGATCAATTTTTATATTATTAACAACAAACAACAGTATAGGTTACTTGAGGAGTATTAAGCATATTGATATACCTTTTGCTTTAAGAAAACAGGATGAATTTTGGTATTACTGTTCTATATGATGCACTTAGAATGAAGTATTTCCTATTATATTATAAAATAGATGGATTTCAAACAAATTAACAAATCACAGCACTATTATGTATTGGACATGTATCATTCAAGTATTCAATGCTATTATGCACTACCAAGGTCTAATTTTTTATATTTTATCACTCATAAAAAACTGGCCTATGAAAAGGTCAGAAGCTAAAGTATCACATCACAAAAATGGCCTCAAAAACATTCACTAAATATAACACAATATAGTATGAACACCAAGGTTTGTGACACCTGAGAGACATTAATAAATATTGGAATAAGGCAATAAAAGTAAACATTTTATTGACACACATGATCGCCAGTTGCTGGTCTTGTTTGAAACAAAACCAAAAAACTCCTTCCATTGTAGCAAGAGTTACATACAACTAAAGCAATAAACTTGTTTGCCCTGGTTGGTATAACAGGTAACTACTGTTGTGAGAGGGAATGGAAGTGCTGTTTTTATTGCCAGCATGGAATACAATTTGAGCAAGAATTAGAGGGGAATCTTCACAGAGAATGCTGATAGCCAGATGTTAATGTTTTATGGTCTATCTTTTATCTGAGGTATGTGAGATCCCTAAAAAAGAAAACTTATTTTCAAACATAAGTCCAAATGTACATTAGGAATCAATGATATTTTACTTTTGTATGTCAAATAATTATAAACTGGCCTTAAATGCTTAAAATTTCTTAGGCAACATCCTGAAAGGGGGGGGGGGATGCTCATAAAAAATAAGTAAAAAATGCTTTTAATAACATAGTGCTAAAGGAACAGAGTTTATGTAACAAAACACATTTTGACAAGCTACCCGTGACATGCATGCTGAAATGGTGAGGGGTATACTAATGTCTGCAACTTATTTTGAGATGCATTAAAAAACAAACAAACAAGATTGACTAATGGATAGATACAAAGATGGACAAAGAGATGATAAAGCAAATTATAGTAAAATGTTAATTACAGAATCTAGTTGGTCAGCTCATAGATATTAACTATAAAAATGTTTTAACTTTTACATATGTTTGAAAAATTTTATAATAAAACCACGGGGGGGGAATCACAAGAATTGTTTTTAAATATCTATTAAATGATACAATACTAGTAAACGAAGAAAACCTAATCATTTAAAGTTAATCAGACACAACTTAACTTTGAAATGATATGGATTAAATATTAAAACAGACACAAAGACATGTGTGTTTGTATGAAATAAATCTCTAAATAACTAATATGGACAGTCAACAAAATAAAATACATAATACCAAAACATAGAGAAAAAAATGGTAAAATACAAATAAACTAGATTTTGAGTACACAATTTTCTAGAATATCTTATTATTTTTCCTAAACAGAATAAAAATTTTAATTAAGGTAAGAGAAGTAATAAACTACTTCGCTTTGGTTATAAGCAGAAGTTGTCTCATTCCCAAGGAAAAAAACATTTTTCTTCATCATTGGTAATCTGTGTGAAAATTGTCCCTACATTTGAGATCTACAACATCAGAGGGAACTGACTGGATATAAGGATTTAAAAACAGCAGTCTTAATGAGTGCAACAAATCCTACTTGGAAGTCCTTTGCTTTCAAGTTTTGGCTTGGCTGACATTGCCACAGTGTCTCTCTAGCAGCAAAGCTATTCTGAACTTTCCTTTTCTATTAAAAGACTTTTTCAAGTTGTCTTCTTAATAGATGATGAAAGATTAAGAGAGCTGTCTGCCAAGCAGTTGCTTAGAAAAAAACAACACAACAAATAAAAGGAAAACTCAGTGTAATCTCACATTATTTCTATGTCTGGTCCTTATTGTCATTTAAAAATACATATTTCTGAGGGCCTATCATTCCTATTTTTACTTTGTCTAAAGAAATTTTAAAAAATAGCAAAATGCTACTAAGGAAATAGGCCTCCTGAGTTTCTTTCAGCTTCTATCACCAAACTGTCACAGTGTCTTAAACTTGCTCATAACAGTCTTCATGTTGTTGGCACAAACTGTCTGCAAATCTTCACAATTCACCAGGCTATCTCTAAGATTTGCAGTTGCATCTTTGAGTGTGATTTACTTTTTCTTGGCCATAAAAGTAATATATATTCATTATTTTTTAAAATATACAGAAAAAAGTAAGAAATGAGGAAAAAAATCATAATGTTACAACTCAGAGAAGCAATCCCAGTTAACATTTTGATGTCTTTCACTCATTTTCTACTGCCTTATTGTTTCTGTCTTTGGGCTCAGATTGTCTGCACCAGAGTTGTACATCCCTCCCACTCCATTAACATTAGAGAGTATAAGTATCTTTCCAAGCCAAGAAAACACCAACATCATTTGTAAAGGCTGTGTTGTATTCTGTTGTATGGATACTTTATAATTACCTATCCTGTTTCCCCTCTGGCTATTTGCAACTTTTTTGCTGTTATAAATAATGCTGTAATAAGCTTTGCCAGTATTTCAGGCTATTTCTTTTTTTTTTTTTCTTTTAACTTATCTTTATTGTTGAAAGTAAAGATTATTTCCTTTTAATAAGAATTTTTTGCAGTGAGTAACTGAGTCATTTATCAACATTTTAAGGTTCTTAAATAATGCCAAACTGTATTAAATTCATTCTCTGTATTAAAGACAAACAAAAAAGCTTTCTAAATTTTATAAGTGAAAAAAAAAATTTCATTACTACTTTTATTTGCATATCTATTTTTAGTTTCACAAATTAGTCACTTCTCTCCCCTATGTCTTTCACTGTAGCGATCCCACTTCTAGGAATCTATACCACAGAAATACTTCCACAAAAATGTAAATATATTTACAGGAGCTTTTACTGTAGCAGTGAGAATCGCCAGGAGTAAGAATAGGTAAGGTAAGGAAAAGACAACTTTGACTTCATGCATTTCTGTATTATTTGAATGAATTATTGTAAGCATGAACTACCTTTGTAAATAAAAACCCTTAACATTGTATTTCATCTTCTCTCTGAGTATCATTTCTATTTGACAAAAAGTATAAATATAGAAAAGAACAACGTTATCATCTGGAACTCCTTAATTCCAACAAAGGCAAAAAATGCTAACAACCATCATACCTAATTCTTTAACATCTCCTCCTGCTGGACTTCCATTTTGCTGTCGTGCCACAAGTACATTCAGAATAATTTGTGTTGCTCCAATCCTCGGCAGAGTGACATGTGTAAGAAATGGCAAGTTTTTTTTCTTGGCAAATGCCTGACTTGTTTCCCGCCTCTTCCTGAGGAAGCCCCCTTCTGGAAATAAAACAATCCATTTTCGATCTCTGTTCCTATAATTATTTTCTAGGTGCTTCCTGAGAAGAAGAAGCTGTTGGTCACGATGAGATTTTCCCTAGAAGGTAGACACACATAATAAGTATAGGTACATTTGACATGAAACTGCTATAAAATTAAATAGTGGTAACAGCTTCTAAAGTAAAATTCAATCATAGACTAGAATGGTGATTTCCCTCAACTTACCTAAGCCCATCTTGACCATAAATGGTAAAAAGATGTTATCAGTATCATATAAATAAACCCTTCTTTCTAATGGAAAAAATTGCTCTTATTGCCCCTGAAAGTTCATTCATTCATCAATTCTGTGATTGTTTACTGAGTGCCTCCTCCTTGCAAGGCAAAGTCCTACTGACGGGAGGAGGACTTATAATCTGATAGAACACCTGAATTAATCTGAAAAATAATCATATTACTTTAAAAATCCTAGAATACATATACTTATGTGAAGAGAGGGTTAAGTTTTTCTAAGTTTCATTTCTTAGGCTGGTGCACCTGCATACTCTCTTTGATCACGAACATAATGATTGAGGAGGTGACTCAACTGCAGACAATGGACAATGTACCCAGCAAGCAAGCAAACCATTAAGCACGGTCAGGCCAACCCCATCAAGAGTCAAGACATCATCTCATCACTGATGACCAAGAACAATAGCTGAACTCTGTGGACCTCCAGGACTCCATGTAGCTGCATTTAGGCCTCACTCTAACCATTCCCCTTTATAATCCTGTCCCCTGCACCTTGCTGCCCGACAAGTTTTGGACGCTTGTAAACTCCCTGTCTTCTTGGTTGTTGGCCTTCTCAATAAACGCCTGATATGATTCCACCCTGCCTGCGTTATTGGACATGGCGACAGGCAGCCCAAGCCCACCTGGGGGTTTCCCAGAAACACTACACACTAGAGATAGAGAAGTAAGAGACCCTCATGGAGGTTACTCAAGTGGGGAAGATAGTAAATGAGTGAAAATTCAACTGGCGATAAGTGTTAGGAAGAAAGAATAAGAGCACAGAGAGGGTCAAGAGGTTCAGAGAGCCCTGGCCAGTTGTGTCGTCCCATGCACCAAAGGTCAATGGGAAAAACAAACAAACAAAGGGGACATCTGTAATACTTTCAACATAAAGATACGTTTTTTTAATTTTTATTATTTTTATTTATTTCAGAGAGGAAGGGAGAGGGAGAGAGACAGAGAAACATCAATGATGAGAGAGAATCATTGATTAGCTGCCTCCTGCACGACCCCTATTGGGGACTGAGCCCACAACCCGGGCATGTGGCCTTGAATGGAATCGAACCTGGGACCCTTCAGTCCACAGGCCGACGCTCAATCCACTGAGCCAAACCAGCTAGGGCTATAAAGATAAATTAAAAAAAAAAAAGAATCTACTGGCTCCAGTGACAAAAAGATTAAGGAGATAAATTAGAAGACTTTCGCAGTTGTCCAGACAAAGGAGTTTGATGACATCTGACTATGGTACATTGATAAGGGGTAGATACATTCAGGGGGAAAAATTGAAAGTCAAGCTAACAGGGCACTCTGATGCACTGGATTTTAGGGAAAGAAAGAGGATGACTTAGAGAACGAAAAGAGGAATCCAGAAAAAGTTTTAGAAAGTCCCCAAATCCACAACGAAATATTACAAAGGTTCTTCCTTCCAGTATGATCAATTCACTAATAATTTTCCAGCCAACGCAATTACAGAAGCTCCCTAAAATAATCTGTAAGCTTTCAGTCTTTAAATTATTCCAAATGCAAAACAAGTAAGACATTTTCTTAGCTAATTTACTGAATTGAATTATGATTAAGCTTCATGTATATAAGTTCCCAAGTCTACTTGTAGAATATTTTTAATATTCTTGGAAATAACTTGTCAAAATCATCTAGTAGCAAAGTCCCACGAGATTTTCTTTACCATTAATATTTTTCCCTCTCCCCTCCTTCCATATTATAGGTTTTGTTACTATCTAGAAAAGAATTTGCAAATCTCTCTGATATTTGAAATAGTCTTTAAGTATGCAAGCCTTTATACTGTAATAAAAAATGCTTTAGAGTGCATTACTTTCTACTTTTATCCTCTCAAAGTACACCAATAATTTAGTATAACTTAGCCTCTTTTTGATACTGAGAATCATATTAGGGTCACTTATTATACCACACTACACTATAAATTCAATAATTTCCTTAGACTCCCATGCTGCAAAGGGCTCAGCTAGTTTTTTCTCTGGATTCCTCTAAACTGTTGTGCTTCAATTGTTGAGATACTCTGAAATATTAGGCTAGTTTCTTTGTTGTTCTGGTCACTATTTATTTTGTCTCAACCTTGTGGCCAATCCCCACTTCCAATTCTCCCTGAGGTTCCAGAGCATATGTCTGTTCATCACTGCTCAGAAGAACCAAGGGTGTTTCCAGAAGAAACTAGGTAATTGCATAGCATGTGAAAAACAAAAACATGTTCTGTACATAAAACTATCTGAAGTAAAGAATATGTGTTTTATGACACCTATTTTCATAGAGCTTAGAATTTTCTTACATACTTACAGCTTATTTTCAATTTGTGGTTCTTAGGAAAGGTTTAATTAGATTCACTAGTTATTCATTAAGTACTTATTATGTGTAAGGTACTGCACAATCCTGTTTTAATTTGCCAAATATATAAACACCAGCTAAGTGTGGCATTGCCATACATAAAAATGCCTGCATATTTCAGTTGCCCATTTCTGAGAAAATAAAGTGTGTGAAACTAGTAGCATAGCAGGGAAATACTATAATGTAGTGCTGACTTGATAAGAGGCTGTGATACTTTTTCCTACACACTAAATTATGCCTAATGCTTGGGGCTCAATTCCAACCCACCTTCTTTTATCAAACCCATACTCATTCTCTATATGTATACCAAATATCATCTTTTCCTCTAAAGTTTTTCTGGATTCACAGAAATTTGATGTACTCACTTTTCCTACTATGAATTCTCAAAATATTTCCTCTTATTTATTTAATAATTTCTCTACTGCTAATTTATATACCTCATATAACAGTGACTTGCAAATAAAAATAATAGTGATAATATAGATGATGATAGTGGTGATGACAAATATGATGACAAAGGTAGCAGGCACTGTGCTGAGTGCTTCACAGGTACTACTTCATTTAATCCCCACAACAACCCTATGAGGGGAGTACCTATTATTCTCATTTGAAAAATGAGGAAACTTTGAGAGTTTAAATAACTTGCCCAATTCACATAACTACAAAGTAAAGGAGCTGAGACTATGGCAGGTGCTTGATAGGTACTTATTGAACGTACTATTTAGATGGGAGAAGGAGGGTAGAGAGTAGAATGTTTACAGTATCAGCACTTTAATGCTCACGCGTACTCAAGCTCAGACTGAAATAAATGATTTAGGGAATAAAGAGTCAGAGGAACGCTCCCTGACTTTACCTGCTGTAACTGGTTTTGTTATGCCTTTCTATATAATAAAGAATCAGTTTCATCCGGCTATCACTGTGGGGGGAAAAGCTCATTACTTACCTGTCTTATAAAGAAGTCTCCATGAATTAGAGAAACAATTCCAAAGTTTGTGTACTTAAAAATATGATCCATCAACCACATCATTTGAGCAACAACCTAAAATATTTAAAAACAAGAAATAATTAAATGTTGAATAGAAGAAACCTGATTATAGTCTAGACAACTCTCTAAGTGTTGAGAGTCCTTTCTTTTGAATGCACCATGGAGTATGAAATAAATCAAGTAAACAATCCTACTTGTAAATATAAATTAATACGGCCCTAACTTATTAGGCAATAAGTAAAGATTATAATACTTCCTGCTCTGTATTTCTCAATTACTCCTTTATGAAAGAAGATTTTAAAATGCTTTAAGATTTCAAATTGTTCAATAATATCAGATCATAAAAAACGTTTAGTATAACTAATCAGAAAACAAAAACAAAATTACTCTGAACAGAAAAAGGAACCTAAGACAAACTAACTGAAATCTTTTTACAAAGAAAACTTTCTTTTGTCCACATTATTGGTGAATTTCAGATTAACTATGTCTGGTTAATACAGTTATCATCTATGTCAAACTGGAGTTAGAGTAATAATGTTAGGCATATTTATATGGACAATTTGAATCATTCTTTGAGATTCAAAACTAATTAAGGACACTGAATAATCACTATAAGTGTAATTATCATCAGTAAGAATAAAAATAGTAATTGGGGATTCTTGATACAAAGCCAAATAAACTAATTTTTACAAAATTTTAACATTATGAATTTAGGAGACAGGCAATAAATATTACTAGAAGTACAAACATACTTATACAGGATAGTTTTTTAACAAGTCAAGATTCTGAATTGAAGAAAGAACTGGATTTATTCCACATTCCAGCAAGATAATACCTCTGCTTTTCATATAAACAAGAAAAACAGACTCCACAATAATAAAACATATTTTCCTTGACTCTCACCTCATTTTCTGACCCCTGACCTACTGAATCAAAATCCTAGGATCTAAGAGTAATAATGTTAGGCATATTTATATGGACCATTTGAATCATTCTTTGAGATTCAAAACTAATTAAGGACACTGAATAATCACTATAAGTGTAATTATCATCAGTAAGAATAAAAATAGTAATTGGGGATTCTTGATACAAAGCCAAATAAACTAATTTTTACAAAATTTTAACATTATGAATTTAGGAGACAGGCAATAAATATTACTAGAAGTACAAACATACCTATACAGGATAGTTTTTTAACAAGTCAAGATTCTGAATTGAAGAAAGAACTGGATTTATTCCACATTCCAGCAAGATAATACCTCTGCTTTTCATATAAACAAGAAAAACAGACTCCACAATAATAAAACATATTTTCCTTGACTCTCACCTCATTTTCTGACCCCTGACCTACTGAATCAAAATCTCTAGGATCTAAGCACACCAGTTTTATTCTTGCCTTGGTATTTTGGCCAAGACTCTCCGTAAAGAACAAGGCCCTTGTTTCATTACTTTGCCTTACTAAATTCTCCTCCTTCAAGGTCAAGTTTATGTCCTCTTCCCTCCACAGAGTTTTCTATATCCATCCAGTACTTGTGAGCTCACCTGCCACTGAATACTTCTCATTGGGCACTTATGTATTGCTTGCCATACCCTCCCTCCACCTACCACTGGCCTGTTAATTCCTTTAAGAGTCGGAGAGTGTCTCATAGGATGGTATTCTATATTTATAGTCACTGACCATGAATACGAAGCACTCAGTAAATACCTACTAATTTGTTTATTTACTATTAGGCCAAATATTAGCTCCATTAACTTTATATACTTTCTACTTATTTCGTTTTCTAAGAATAGAACCTTGTTAACTTCTCCTAAGGTGATAATTCCTTTCATGCTAAAGACAATTTCTTTTAAGCCCACCCAGTATATACCTCTCTTTTAGTTATCAATAGGAGCAACATAAATCAACAGTTCAAACAGAGCCTTAGCAACATTAAATGAGTCTGATATTTTCCTTTCAATATGCTTTACAAATGAAATCCAAAATAGTATTTGCCTTATTTTCCTTTGGCTAAAGATCCCCAAATTCACTGACCAACTTTATTCTTCTATCTTAAGCAATACTGCTTTTTGTGTCAGTATTTCTCAAAATGGCAATCTACCACTTCACCTCAAGACAGCCCCCAATTTAAACCATACTAACTTTGTTAACAAAACAGCTTTATGGAGATATAATTCACATTATCCCCGTCATTTTTTTTTTTAAGTCTCTAAATTCCTCTTCTGCAGTAACTCAGAATTACATATTTTTCCTTTTAAGTTTTTCTAAATTTTCAGGAAAAATATACATATGAAAGTCTGTGTTCCAAACCATAAGGTACTTGAACTGGTTCTGTTAACCTCCCCTTTCTGCTGTCTACTTCCGCCATCAGGATGGCTTACCAGCCCTTTGTCCTGGAGGCACATCATCAGAGTACACACATCTCCTGTTGCCTGATGATTCACCAGCATTACTGCTTCATCTTCCATAACTGCTTTAATATCGTCCCCCCACTCCATCACTGTAAGAATAAACAAGCTGTCATTTTAAAGATTTTTACATTACTAGAAACCTTATATTAGAAAAACTGTATACATTAATAATGATATATACAACACTTAGCTAAAACTTCTGCAACTTCAGAACTTTATTTCCTATAAAAATCAGGACATTGATATAACATTTTGCAGAGCCCCAAAACATCCATTAAAATATAAAATGGTCAGACTCTTTGATCTAGAAGTTCTACTTCTTAAAATTTATCCTACAGAAACATTTGTCCACATAGGCAAAGATATGCATAAAGGATGTTTAATGCAACTTATATGTTCACCAATAGAAGAATGGCTAGGAAAATTATGATATAATGGAAGAGTATAAATCCATTAAAAGGATGGAGGGTATTTCTATACCCTAACCCAAAAAGGACTTGTTATTAAATAAACAGAGAAAAATCATAAAACAGTGTATATAGCATGATTACACATTTTTAAAGAAGAAATAACATTTATATGTTGTAAATACATTGACAAAAGCCTACGGGAATGAATCCCAAACTATTAATACTGATCATCATTAGGAAGTGAGTCCCAGAGTCCTTCAAATTCTGCTTTAGAATAATATATGCAAATATTACAAAAATATGTTAAGTATTTTCATTTTAAAATCAGAAAATAAAGATGTTACATTTATTAAAAATCTCCAGATAAAAGTCATTGAGCCAAAACCTATGTGTACACTCTAAGGAAAAACAGTGGTATCTCCATGAGGTTATGCCTCGTTTTACAGTCAATTTACTTCACAGAAAAGAATAAAATTGAACACCAGTTTCAAACATTAGTATCCTACCAAGAAGCTTGCGACATGAATTACCAGAGGCTGGTTATACGTCAGTATTCGCTCATCTCACTCACGGCTACAAGGAAAGAAGTCGAGCCACCTGTAGGTCATCTTCCGGATGAAATGGGGATGATAGGGATGAGGAAACCTGCTTCACCTCCTCCAGCCTCCCTCCTCCCCATCCCTCTTCACTGTCACTCCACTACAACTAAGCTCCTCACAACAGAGGGAGC
>NW_005357346.1:2312702-2319148 GCF_000412655.1 Myotis brandtii | reverse complement strand
ATAATAATGAATAAATAATAATACAAGAATAAACTCTTTGTTTTACATGCTCACATCTGTAAACCTACTTTTGCCCCTACCATCTACATTAAGTTGTGATTCCCACTTGCAAAGTGAGGTGTTCCAATCACTCTATTAGATATTAATACTAATACTCAAATAGCTTACACTGTGTGGGAAAATTTTTTCATTTTATTGTTTATTTATTTATTTTTAATCCTCACTTGAGATTTTTTTTAAATTGATTTCTAGAGAGAGTGGAAGGGAGGGAGTAAGAGGAAGGGAGAGAGAAAGAGAGACAGAGAGAGAGAGAGAGAGAGAGAGAGAGAGAGAGAGAGAGAGAGAAAGAGAGAGAAATATCAATGTGAGAGAGACACATTGATTGGTTGCCTCTCTCAGGAGCCCTTACCGGGGCTAGGGAACCTGCAACAGGAATTGAACCCTCGACCCTTCGGTCCTCAGGCCGATGCTCTAACCACTGATCCACCGCCTGGCAAATTTTTAAAATGAATGCGGCATGGACACTGCATCACGGATGTTCAGTAATCCCTAAGGAACGAGGTAGAGTAGAGGGAGAACAGTAGGAGAGCCCAGGGTCCAGCACAACGCAGCAGCACTAACTTCCCTCCACAGTACCCATCCTTTCCCAAGTTCCCTCTTCAGTTTGGCTGACATCCTAATTTTACTGCAACATATTTAAACAGCTACTATATCATATATTACTGGGGGAATATAAATTGGTGCAATAATTTTGGAAGTCAATTTGGCAATATATCAAAACTAAGAAACGTGAAAATCTTTTTTACCCAGCAATTTCACTTCTAGGGATTCATCTTACAGAAATACTTACTCATGCAAAATGACACATATCTAAGGCTATAGCAGCATTGTTTTTAAGAGCAAAGATAAAAACAACTAGAAAGGGAGACTAACTAAAATGTATAGAAATGGAAAGAATGGTGGTTTTCAGGAGGGAGAAATGGGAAGTTGTTGTTTAATTAGTATAGAGTTTTGATTTTGCAATATTAAAAATTTCTGGAGGTTGGTTATATAATAATGTGGATATATTTAACAATACTGAACCATACACCTAAAAAAGGTTAAGATGGTATGTTTTATGTTATGTGTATTTATCACAATTAAAAATAAAAAAGGAAGACTAGTTAAGTAAATTATAATATATCTGTGCAATGGAATATTACGCATTTATAGCATTTTATACTGATACAGAATAGCATACTATAATAAAAGCAAAGTATAGAATAGTGTGTGAAGAATGCCATCAACTGGGTTTTTTTAAAGGACTGAGGAGAATTCATTTACTAAATGAAAACTCACCAAATCCTGCCTCTATTGACAACCCCTCAATGGAAACACACACACACACACACACACACACACACACACACACACATCATTCTTTTATTAATTCATTCTTCATTCAGTAAATCAGGCAATGTTAAGTGTTATGGATTTAAAATAAATAAGAACAAAAGTATTATTCTAATAGCAGTTAAAACACTCAAGAAAAGTCTAGCTTGGTTCTATAAATATTGAGCTGTGTGAAAAGTCTTCTGGTTCCACATCTATATAAATAGATATTTCATAACCAAATATTCCTTTAATGCAATCTCTGCTACATAAATGGAAAACACTAGAGCCCTGGCCAGTGTGGCTTGGTTGGTTGGAGCGTTGTCTCGTGCACGGAAAGGTCTCAGGTTCCACTCCATCAGGGCACATACCCAGGTTTCGAGTTCGGTCTCTGATTAGGATGCATGCAGGAGGCAATCAGTTGATGTTTGTCTCTCCCATGGATGTTTCTCTCTCTCTCTTTTTCCTCTCTCCCCTTTCCTCTCTCTCTCAAATCAAATTTTAAAAAATGCTTTTAAAAAAGAAAAAATACTAGTTACCTAGGGGAAGCATGTATTTAAATATAACTGCAAATGAAAATGCTTTTTACATAAACTGTATCTTACCTGCTTCCTCTCTCTCTCAAATCAAATTTTAAAAAATGCTTTAAAAAAATACTAGTTACCTAGGGGAAGCATGTATGTAAATATAATTGCAAATGAAAATGCTTTTTACATAAGCTATATCTTACCTGTTTGCTTTTATATAAAGTGTGTTGGTTTAAATCTCAAAATATAAATTAAATTTAGAACCCTCTGTACTGGGTTGAATAGTGTCTCCCCACAATTTACATCTGTCCTAAATCAGTGAATTTGGCCTTATTTAGGAACAGGGTCTTTGCAGATGTAATCAAGTTAAGTTGAGGTCCTACTGGATTAGGGTGGGCCCTACTAACTCTAAATCCAAAATGGCTGTTGTCCTTAAAAGAAGAGGGAAATGTGGACACAGAGATACAGAAGAAGAATAACATGTAACAACGGAGGCAGAGATTAGAGTGATGTGTCTACAAGCCAAGGATCGTGGATAACCCTCAGAAGGAAGCAAGAGGCAAGGAAGGATCTTCCTCGAGAGCCTTCAAAGAGAGCATGGCCCTGCCAGCACCTTCATTTCAGACTTCTTATCTCCAGAACTATGAGAGACTACATTTCTCTTGCTTTAAGCCACTCAGTCTGTGGTGCTCTGCTATGGCAGGTCTCTGAACCTAATATGCCCCACCCGCCTCAACCCCGCTCATCCTTTCTCTTTCTTTTCCATTCTATTTCCCCACAAATTATCGGTTTTTTTCTAATCAAATATAGGAAAAGAACAACTGTATTATACTTTAAACACCTAGAACATTTTAACAAACATCTAACATTACTAGTATGTATGGTTCTCAATGTTCATCTCTATAATACTTTCAAGGTAAAAATCATCGAGTTAATCTACTACACATATTTTATCTCTCAGCCATAACTTAGCCATAATGTATTTTCAAAATAAATGTCAATTTACTAAGACTCACATGACATACTAAATCAAACAAGTGAAGGTAGTGGATCAACTTTTTTATTAAGAAATTCTGATGTTGCAAAAAGTCATGTTGAATTTTGTAATAATTTAAATATTATTCAACAATAAACTTAATATCCAATATATATGGTATTCTTCTTCTACTATACTTTTACCATACTATTATATACTTCAAAGAGAGAGTTATATGACTAACAAAATCAAGATAAAATGCTGAAAGAGAAAAAAACATTTATTTTATGTATAAAGCAGCTATGTTTTTCAGATCATATCCTGCTACCCCAGAACCAGTAAGTATAATAATGGAGCCAATATCTTAACCAAGGAATAGAATTATTTGCATGTTAAAGAATTGAAGCTATGGATGCCTGCCAGTTCTTGCATTGAACTTGATTAGAAGAATAAAAATATTTTAACACACTGTTCTGTGAAATGAATTCTCAAAAAATAATTGGGTCATGTCCACTAGTTCCAAAGGGAATAAAGGAAAACTGAATAAAAACTGGAAGAGAAGTTTGCTTATTGTAACAAACTTTCAAAATTCTTGTTAAAAACCAAGGCCAAAGATGATCACCTACTACTGCTACTGCTACTACTACTACACACACACACACACACACACACACACACACACACACTAAATCTCTCCCAAAATTTATAAACTAGAATTGATCAGGACATTTTACATCTCAAAAAGAAAATTTAAAAAATAATAATTCATCACAAATTCCTTAAAAACAGTGAGGCTAAAGCCATTATACTGACCCACAAGACAGAATTAATGTGGAGAAGAAAGGTTTCTTAATATATGATCATTTTAACATATCTTTCAAAGTTCAAAAAAAATTATGCCTGCAAGCTGATGCCACAAACTATTTTTCCACCCTGTACCTTGGTTTTCTCAATTATGAAACATTAATAATATCATTAATGCTACTCAAAACATTGTGCAAATAAATTAGAAATAATTGATAGAATCAAGAGATCCTGGGTAACTGGATTACATGAGAGTTGAAGTCACTTTTGAAATGACTATTAAAAGAGTCATATGCCTACTGTGTCACATACGGTCAAGTATTCTAATATGAATAGTAAAGATTAAAGAACAAAATAGCACATGAAGAATCTCACATAGCTCAAAAACTGTGGCTTTCAGCAGCCTACATGGAGGCAGATTGGACTGGATTCATTGAATGTTAGAGGTTAGTAGAGCAAATGGGGCAAGATAAAAAGAGAATGGGAACATAATTAAGGGTGGCCATGGAAAGTAGCTTAAGATACTAATTAATGGAAGGGAGACTGGTGAGGAAAGGAGCCAAGCAAGGGGGTTATTAACTAAAAGAAAACGAAGGGAGGACTATTATAATGGAGGTATTTGATGCTATCCCCTATCTCCAACCCTTACCCATCATATTCAATCTCCCAGAAGTAAGGCCCAGACGTTTTGAAAACCCCCCTGGGTGAATCTGATGTATACTTGTAAATAAGAACCACTGGAATTGAATGAGCTTTGCTTTATTTTATTAAAAAACACACACCAAGTATATGAAACATACTAGGAAATCATGGTCAGTGCCTCTTTTTGGCACTTAAAATTTAAGAGGTTAACTTGAGGAGGCAAGGTTCAAGGTGTAGCTTTTGAAAGGGTTGCTTAACTAAAAGAATAACAGTAGCACATGGTATTACATAGATATGTAATTAAATACTAATCATCTTAATAGAGAACATTTATAGAATATTTACTATGTGCCAGGCATTTATAATTACTAACAGAAAATAATTTACATTATTTTCTTATTTAATCTTCACAAAATTCCAAGTGTACAGATACCATTAGACCCAATTTACAATCGAAGAAAATGAGACACAAAAGAGTAAGCAGTGTTTTCAATTATGCAGATAGGAAGTAGGGGAACTAAGATTCAAAACCACTGTATCATGCTGTCACTGCTGGCTTGCTACAGGTCAGAGAACCTTGAAGACAGTAACTTGGATAAGTTGCTCACCGAGCCCCTGCAACTGCCCATGATTATGCTAGGAAGTGAGATAGACAAGCCAAGTCCCAAAGTCCTCAATAAATAAAGTTAGTGGACAGCAGCAATAAAGAGGAATACAGAAGCATACTGCCAAATAATTAAGTTGTTTTTTGCAGACAGTTGAATAATAACCAGGTGTAAAGAGGCAATGGGGTATCTAAAGGGGAAAAAAAATCAACATTTTCTTTGGGCCCAGGATGCAGGTATCTTGACTTTAACATGCTCAATACAGAATCAGCTCCTTACCCTAGCTTTCTCCATCTCGACAAAGGACACCATCATTCACCCAGTAAACTGAAGACAAAACCTAAGGCCACCTCTGATTCCTCCTTTTCCTTAGTTCTCCACACTCGATCCATCTTTAAAATCATGTGGTCTCTACCTCCAAAACACCTTCTGCATCCTCTATGTCTATCCTTCTCTGCTCTCAACCAACCACTAACTCTTTGTTGTACTTCTGCAGTGACCTCCTAACTAGTCTTCTTGCTTCCACTCTAGCCATCTGCTTAAAAGAAAGCTTCAGAAAAGAGTTTCCAATTCAAAATACTAATAAAATCAAAATCATCACTGGCATGTGTGTATTAAAGAAGAGCAGGAAAGTCAAAGGTACTAATCAGTAAGTAACTAACTGGTATTTTTAAAAGAAAAAAAGAATCAACATATTAAAACAAACTCATAGACGCAGAGATCAGATTGGTGGTTACCAGAGGGGAAGTAAGTGAGTATTGGACAAAAAGGGGGTCAATTATATGGTGATGGATAATAACTAGACTTTTGGGGGTGATCAGTCTGTAGTATATACAGATATTGAATTATAATGTTGTGCACCTGAACATCTTATATAATAAACAAACAAACAAGCAAACAAACAAATAAATAAATAAAATAAAATTCCACTGTTTTCAAAAGGGGAGCTATTGATATCTTGGGAAAAGCAATTGCTCCTGCAGTCATTAGGACTACAAAACTTTTAGTACCCAGCCAACAGTTTCTGTTACAACCCCCAAAACCCTACACATTTCCATACAGCCCATTTAAGAACCACTAAATTAGAGAGTTCAAGATGAGTTAGGTCAATATAGGCCTGTGGTAAAATCAGAGTGCGGTTAAATAACAAATGAGAATAGTACAAATAACATGAGGCCTAAGCAAAAATGTGCGTATTGGAAACAGATCCTTCCCTCTAATGCCCACCCCTCACCCACTCAGTCCCAGGATATGCAGCCAGGAGTGTGGAAGAGTCTTCTCTAGAAAATCTGACCAGCTCTAGAGAAAAGATCTAAAAATACTGACATCTAGGGCTCTCCAATGAAATATTCCAATCAGATTACCCTACAACTAGGCACCAGATTTCTGCATAATCTATATATATAAAAGCCCAGCGACCACAACGGCGGAACAACCAGAACAACCGGAACCACTGGTGCCTATGACAAGCACTGCAGCAGCCAACCAGCCTGATCCGGGCCCCGATCGCCCCCACCCCCC
>NW_005357346.1:2295643-2312564 GCF_000412655.1 Myotis brandtii | reverse complement strand
AACACCCTGATTGGGAGTGGGGCCGCCGGCCAACCGCCTGCAGCCCCTCCCCGAGACCGGCCCAGCCAGACGGGCCCCATTGGGGCAGGCCAGCCGACCTCACCCGTGCACAAATTCATGCACCAGGATTCTACCTATCTTAACAAACACAGAAAGCCAGCAGGTGAAGGAACTGACATTATATGATATGGAGGGTTGGGCTGGGCTGTGGGGATGAGGGAGAGTTGTTCTTTATTAAAGGGGGGTATTTTTGTAAAAGATAAGAATGTATTTAGTATCTTTATACCCTGGAAGCCAAAAGCAAAGATAAAAGGAGATAGTAATTAGTGAAGTGAAGCTAAGATGGGATCTTAGCTTTGGATAACTATAGATGGATGAGGGTGTACAGAAACTGGGGGAGGGAATAGAAAAAAGGGGGAGGGAGAGTCTCCAGATCACAGTCCCAGGCCACCAACCAAATCCAAGGCAAAGTGGGCAATGAGAGGAGTTAAAAACTGACCTCGGAAAGAGAAGTGTTAAGAAAATGACCATGAACATATATATATTAAGTGGAACTAAGCTAGACAAAGTTTGAGGTGTCCCTTAAAATGAAAGAGCAGAAAGCAGACATAAGCATGCACACCAACCAAATGCCCAATAGGTCTTAAGCAAATAAATTCACAGTTGGAGCTAATATAGCCTCTGGTTTGAGGCTTGACCATATTTCCAAACTTTGAAATCTAAGATAGTAAAGGAAGAAAGTACTAAGAATATAATCAAATGAGAAACTAATTAACTGTGTTACATAGTAGTACATTTTCCTATTTTGAAGAGCTTTCATTCATATTCTCTCAATTGCTACAGCAGCTCTAGAAGCACACATGCCAGCTATCAGTCTTACTTAGAGCTGAGGATAGAGATGATATTGTACAAGGTAATACTGTAAGTAAGCACTATAAATCTGACTGAAATCCTGGTCTGTTGACCCCTGAAACCAAAGCATAGATAGCTCCTGTCTAAGGAGATTATCAACCACTCAACTAAAAGGGAAGTGTGCTAAGTTTTCATGGCATAATGAAAACAGCATGGGCTTTAGAGTAGACCTTCATTCAAAGGTAGCTCTGTCCCTCGCGAGCTTTATCACCCACCAAAGCTCTATCACCCAAATTATTTAACTTCTACCAGTCTTCATTATATATAACTAGTGGCCTGATGCACGAAAATCGTGCATGGGTAGGGTCCCTAGGCCTGGCCAACGATCAGGGCCGATCTGTAGGACGACCGGTGGGGTGGGACTATCCACCCCATTATTTTATATAATAAAAGCCTAATATGCAAATCGACTGAACGGTGGAACGACCGGTTGCTATGATGTGTACTGACGACCAGGGGGAAGACGCTCAATGCAGGAGCTGCCCCCAGCCCGCAGGCCCCAGGCCAGCCAAGGCAGGTGCCAGCGGGGGCCCCTGATCACCCTGCTGGTCACCTCCCGCAGAGGGAGGTGACCGGCGGCGGCAGGGGGTGGGACCTGCGAGCAGGCAGTGCCAGGCTACCATGGCAATGCCAACCAGTCTCTTCGCCATAAGCATTCGTCCACTCACTCACGCATTCGTTCATTCATTCACTCATTTCTTATTAAGCAAATAAGCAGCTACTTGTATTTGAAAAATATTAACATATATTTACAACACATAATTTATTCATCCACAGATGACATTACATATGTACATAGATTTCTGACCCTCTGAGAGAACTATGAAGCACTACAAGAAATCACAGCCCAGCCCTAGCCGGTTTGGCTCAGTGGACAGAGCGTCGGCCTGCAGACTGAAGGGTCCCAGGTTTGATTCTGGCCAAGGGCACATGACTGGGTTGCAGGCTCAATCCCCAGTAGGGGGCGTGCGGGAGGCAGCCGATCAATGATTCTCTTTCATCACTGATGTTTCTATCTCTCTATCCCTCTCCCTTCCTCTCTGAAATCAATAAAAATATTTAAAAAAAAAAAAAAGAAAAGAAATCATAGCCCAAAGGTTAGGAACCACAATTATAGAGTAGATGCCAAAGAGGTTCAGAAAGAAGGAAAGAAGAAACTGAAGGAGTGGAGAGTGATATCAAAGGGTTAGATAAGTAGGTAGAAATTTTCAGAGAAACTGAAGAAAAGATCTTAGGGAGAGGAAGAATATCAGCGAAAAAATGCAGCGGGGCTGAGGCGGAGCAGTCTTACTAAGTAAGAGTTCAGAATAGGAGCAAATTATGCAGGCGCTGCCTGCCTCCACCACCAGGGCCAACATTTAAGTGCTTTCTTGCCCTGATAAGTGTTATCTCATTAAATCTTCACTAAGAATAGTTCCCTAAATACTTTAGTCATATAAGTGTCCCCAGTTTCATCAGGCACAACTCTAAGTGGTTCGACATCTCGACTTTTCCATCTTAAAAATAAAAAAATGTAAAAAGCCTTCTCTTGACTTAATTTCTCTCCTGCAGCTATCACCCTCTATTCCTTCAGAGCCAAACTTCTGGAAAGGCACACGTTTGTGTCTGCATTTTATCTTCTCCCATTCATCATTTATCTCCAACCCACTCCAATCTAATTTCCACTTCTACCACCTCAATGAAGCTGCTCTTGCCAAAAGCAACAAAGAGTAAGTCAGCTCTCATCTTACAAAAGACACACTCAGCAGCATTCATCAGACCGCCGCCCTGACACACAACTGACTTCTGACATCACATTCTTAGGGCAGGCATTCCTTCTGCTTCTCCACTGTTCCTTCTTACCCCATCCTCCAAATGTCACAATCCTCTGAGTTTGATCCTGGGCCTCGAGTCACTCAGCACTTACAATCTCCCTAGGTGATCTCATCCATCTCCATGGCTTTAAATACTATTGGTAATTTCCCAGTCTACTTTTCTGACTCAGGTTTCTCTTCTGAGTTCCAGACTTCATACCTATATGTTTACTTCAGAGCTCCACTTAGATGCTTCTCAGCTGTCCTATGCTAAATTTGTATCTTTCCTCTCCATGTTACTCCTCTGCGCTTCCCTAACCACCCAGCAGCTCATACCAGAAACCTCATGGTCATCTCTGTCACCCACTCTTCTGTAACAGAATGAAATGCTGGGCCTCTGTGATTCCATTTATGCAAGCCTAATTTGTTCCCATGGCCTTCAGGTTAATAGCTTCTTGCATACAGACATGCTAATCATTAGAGCAATTCTGCTTGCAGCTTGAGTTTTACAATAATAGCCCTTTACCATAAGGTGCCTCTCCCGAGGAGATGAAGAGAGTATGTTCAAAAATAATGATTATGTATCAAAGACTTGCAGGAAACTCAGAAGCAGACTCACATCAACTAGAGTCAGACTAAGAACAAAGAAGGTTCACAATCTTCCTCAAACCCCTGCTGGCGCCCAACTGTTTGCAGATGGCAAGCACCTCTTGCCCCTCCCATTTACCCTTTCCTTGACATAAAAGAAGCCTTAACTCTGTACTTTCTTAAGATGAATTTGAAGCATCACTAAGTCTCCCATCTTCTCAGTTGGTGCCTTCTTGGTCAATAAACTTTTCCATATGCCAAACTCTGACATTTTGAGTTTTGGTCTTTCGAAGTGTCGGGTACACTGACTTTGGTCTGGTAAGACTTCACTGCATGCTCTATGTCCAATCCCTCACCTAGTTCCTACAATTTTCCTCCTACAAAACTCTTCAATTAGTTCACTTATTTCCATCTCCACTGCCATCACCTAGACCAGTGGTCGGCAAACTGCGGCCCCTTGAGTATGGCTCTTCCACAAAATACCACATGCGGACGTACAGTGCGATTGAAACTTCGGGGCCACACTCAAGGGGCCAAAGAGCCGCATGTGGCTCGCGAGCCACAGTTTGCCGACCACTGACCTAGACCAAGCAACTATCACCTCACCTGTCTAAGGTGACCATCTTCCAGAGGGTATCCTTTGTACACTCTCAATTCTTCTCTCTTATCCATTTCCACAAAGTCCGCAGAGTATAGAATTACAAATATGAATTTGATCTCACCATCCCCTTACTTAAAATCATTGAATGGTTTCCTCTTAATATAAATTTCAAAATCATTAATATGCACTTAAAAAGCCTCAATGGATTTGGCCTTATCAACTCCCCATCACAACCACCCTACTCCTCTCATTCATTCCATACTGCAGTCAATCTAGCCTTCCCTTTGTTGCTCAAACATGACAAATCTCTTTCATCCTCTGTATACTCTGCCCCTTACCCAGCACCACCTGGTCAACTCCTACTTATTCCTCAGTTCTGTCTTAGTACCACTTTCTCAAGGAGGCATTCCTCCCTGACACCACTCATTTCCAAATTAAGCCCTCTGTTACTTAATTGCATAGCCCCTCTACTTGTTCTTTGTAGCCCTTCTCACAGTTGTGATTACATGGTTATCAGGTGACTCCTGTTGTCTCCCACACAAAACAGTCAACTACAGAAGCACAGGAGCTGTGCTGTTTTGTCACTGTTCTCCCACCCCCAGCACAGGGCTTGACAGAGAAGGCGCTCAAATATTATCAGAATAGGTGACTGAATCAATTAGAAGACAGTTAAACATAAATTGCTCTGAAGCATTTCATAATGATGAAACTGAGGCTCAGAGAAGTGACTTAACTAGCTCAAAGTTATACAACTAGTAAGTTGTGGTGGCAGGACCCAAACTCATATTAACTCAAAAGTCAATTTTTAAAAATATATCATACTATCTCTAATATCATATTTAATTTAGCAGTATCTATTCTTCATTAAAAATACAACATCTTTATATACGTATTTTGGGCTTAAAATGGTTTTAAATGATTATTTCAGTTTTAAAATAAATGCCCAATTCAGTCTCTCATGTATAAAAATCAATTCTATCCCACCCACAAAAAAACAGCCTGCCACTCACTAAAAATGACCCTTGTTCCTTACCCATGTAATTTATATTTTATTCTACAAAATAAATGTAGCTTCCAGTTAATTTTCATCTCTGGAAGGACCTCAATTACCTTTAAAAAATGGAGCCATCACATTAGGGAAAAATGTGCATATTGATTTCCATTTTCTAGAAAACTTTTTGCAGGTCTCTTTTGGAAACATATTTCATAGTAAACGTAACTATTCCCCAAGCCATCCATCAAAATAAAAACTATGCCAAAAATCCTTTTGGTAGAAATTAGTCTAAATCACATTCTCTAGCACAGTATTTTACAAATCAATAACTTTGCTAACTGGCAGTAGGTAGTCAATAAACATTTGGTTGATCAATCACACAAGATACTCCTACAACTAATGTTCTATTTTCTTGAGAAAGCAAATATTGTTATTAACAATAACTCCTACTGAAACACATAGCTAGTAAGCATTTCTTCAACATAGAGGTAGGAAGGGGTCATTTAACCCATTATAAATATTGTTAAAAAAAACTATTGTCAGTGAACATTTTAAAATCCAAAATAAAGTTAAATTAGGATTTCTGATTCATGACCTAATTACTATTGAAGTCATAATATATAACAAAAAGGGTCATGAATTTTTAAAGAATTAAAATACTTTAAAGTATACTTAACACTCAAAACTTATCACAACACTATAGTAATAAAAATAGCGTGGTACTGGCATAAAGAGAGACATATACAATCAAAGAATTAGAATTGACAGTCCAGAAATAAACCCATATGGCCAACTGATTTTTAACAAGAGTACTAAGATCGCTCAATGTGGAAAGAATTGTTTTTTCAGCAAACTATGCTAGGACAACTGGATATTCTTTTTTTTTTTTTTAATATATTTTATTGATTTTTTACAGAGAGGAAGGGAGAGAGATAGTTAGAAACATCGATGAGAGAGAAACATCGATCAGCTGCCTCCCGCACATCTCCTACTGGGGATGTGCCCGCAACCCAGGTACATGCCCCTGACCGGAATCGAACCTGGGACCTTTCAGTTCGCAGGCCGACGCTCTATCCACTGAGCCAAACCAGTTTCGGCCAACTGGATATTCTTATGCAAAAGAAGGAAGTTTGGACCTTTACCATATGCTAGAGAGAAAAATTAATGCAAAATGGATCAGAGACTTAAATATAAATGCAAAACTCTTCAAAGGAAACATAAGTGTAAATCTTCATGACCTTGGTTGGATTAGGCAATGGTTTCCCAGATATGACATCAAAAGCACACGTAACCAAAAAAAAAAAAAAATTTGATACGGTATAGTATACAGAATATAGAAAGAATCTTATAATTCAACTAGAGGCCCAGTGCACGAATTCATGCACAGGTGGGGTCACGGGGCAGGGAGGAGAGCACCAGGATGCAATTGGCCCTCCAGGGAGGTGGTAGGACGCCCTTGCAGGCCCAGGATCTGAATCTGTCCCCCTGACATTCACGGTGGTTATTGGGAGCCACCTGGCAGCCACTTTTATATTGTTTCTGCTTTGCAGACCATCTAGGGAGGGAAAGTGGCCATGGCTGACTTCTAGAAGGCTGGCAGCACTGTCAGGATCATGCTGCTGCGATGGTCCATTGGTGCCTGGCCCATTCTCCAGAGACTGGACCTGCAGGACTACTGAAGGAGTGAGTGGCTGCAGCCCGGGCTGGTGGGCTGCCAGGACAGGTCTGTCAGTTGAGCAGCACTCCTGCTGTGGGAGCGCACTGACCACCAGGGGCCAGCTCCTGCGATGAGCACCTGTCCCCTGGTGGTCAGTGCGTATTATAGCAACAGGTTGTTCTGGTTGTTCGGTCACTTAGGCTTTTATATATAGATAGATAATAAAAAGACAAACAACCGGCCCTGGCTGGTGTGCTCAGTTTGTTGAGCATTGTCCCATGCACCAAGGGGTCTCCAGTTCAATTCCTGGTCAGAGCACATGCCCAGCTTGCTGGCTCAATCCCCAGTAGGGGGTGTGCAGGAGGCAACCCATAGATGGTTCTCTCTCATGGATGTTTCTCTCTCTCTCTCCCTTCTTCTCTCTCTCTCTAAAATCACATTTAAAAAAAAGACAAACAACCTCATTTAAAAATGGGCAAAGGATTTTAACACATTGCGGACCAGTAGTTTTATTGCTAGCTTTACCCAGTGGCCAGATAAGTTTCTATTGAACGAGTACAAAAAACGTTTTACATAAATGTTAAAGGCACGCCTTAAAATTAAATACCCATTGCATTTTGGAGTTATTTATTACATGTTCTTACAAGCTAATATCTTAGTAAAGTATGATACTTTGTAAAACACTGTATAATATGAAAACACAAGAATTCCCGTGATCTGTCGGCAATTTTATAGACATTTCTTCAGAGATACAAATGGCTAATAAGCACACGAAAAGATGCTAACTCATTAGTCATTAGGGAAATGCAAATCTAAACCACAATGCGCTACCACTTCACTTACATAGGCTGGCCAAATTTAAACTACAATAACCCAGAAAATAAGTATTAGTGCAGATGTAGAGAAATTAAAACTCTTCTAAATAGGGAATGTATAATGGGACAGCTGCTATGGAAAACAGTTTGGCAACTCCTCAAAAAGTTAAACATAGAATTATCATCTGACCCAGCAATTTGACTCCTAGGTCCAAGAGAATTAAAAACATATGCTCAAACAACTATATGCCAACAAGCTGGACAATATGAATGAAATTAGACAAATTCCTAGAAAAATACAAACTCCCAAAACTGAATCAGGAAGAATAAAAAAACCTGAATAGGCTAATAACAACTGATGAAATAGAAGCAGTAATAAAAAAACTCCCACCAAACAAAAGCCCAGGCCCAGACGGCGTAACAGAGGAGTTTTACCAAACATTCAAAGAAGAACTAACACCTATACTCCTCAAACTATTTCAGAAAATCCAAGAGGAAGGAACACTTCCAAACTCTTTTTATGAGTCCAGCATTATCCTAATTCCTAAACCAGATAAAGACACTACCAAGAAAGAGAATTACAGGCCAATATCCCTGATGAACATAGATGCCAAAATCCTCAACAAAATATTAGCAAATTGCACCCAACAATATATTAAAAAGATCATACACCATGATTAAGTGGGATTTATTCCAGGGATGCAAGGGTGGTACAATATTCGCAAATCAATAAACGTGATACATCACATAAACAAGTTGAAAGACAAAAATCACATGATCATATCGATAGACAGAGAAAACACATTCAACAAAATCCAACACCCATTTTTTATAAAAACTCTCAGCAAAGTGGGAATAGAGGGAGCATATCTCAACATGATAAAGGCCATATATGACAAACCTACAGCCAATGGGCAAATCAACGGGCTAAACTAAAACCATTTCCACTAAGAACAGGAACAAGACAGGATATCTTCTTTCACTCTTATTCAACCTCCTGTTTGACATAGTTCTGGAAGTGCTAGCCATAGCAATCAGACAAGAAGAAGAAATAAAAGGCATCCATCCAAATTGGAAAAGAAGAAGTAAAACTGCCATTATTCGCAATTACATGATATTGTACATAGAAAACCCCAAAAACTCCATCAAAAAACTACTAGACTTAATAAATGAATTTGGCAATGTAGCAGGATACAAAATTAACACCCAGAAATCTATGGCTTTTTTATATACCAATAATGAACTTACAGAAAGAGAAACAAACAAACAAAAAAAATCCCATTTACCATTGCAACAAAAAAACTAAGATACCTAGGAAAAACATATGTCCACACAGAGACTTATACATGAATATTCACAGCAGCATTATTTACAATAGCCAAAATGTGTAAACAAACCAAATTTTCATCAATTGATGAATGTATAAACAAAGTGTGATCTATCCATACAATGAAATATTCAACCATACAAAGGAATGAAAGACTGACATGTTACAATATAGACACACCTTGAGAACATTATGCTAAATCAGGGGTCCTCAAACTACGGCCCGCGGGCCACATGCAAATACAAATATTGTATTTGTTCCCATTTTGGTTTTTTACTTCAAAATAAGATATGTGCAGTATGCATAGGAATTTGTTCATAGTTTTTTTTTAAACTATAGTCCGGCCCTCCAACGGTCTGAGGGACAGTGAACTGGCCCCCTGTTTAAAAAGTTTGAGGACCCCTGTGCTAAATGAAAGAAGCCAGACTCAAAAGACCATATATTGTACGATTCCATTTATATGAAATGTCCAGAATAGGCAAATCCATAGAGACAGAGCATAGATTAGTGGTTGCCAGGGGTTAAAGAGAGGAAGAAATGGGGAGTCACTGCTAATGGGTATGGGTTTTTTTGGGGGGGTGGTGATTAAATGTTCTGGAATTAGTGAATGGGGAGGATGGTTGTATAATCTTGCAATTATAATAAAGACCACTAAATTGTACATTTTAATAAGGTAAATTCTAAGGTGTGTGAATTATATCTCCTTTGGGTAGATAGGCAAAAAACATCAAATCATAAGGAAAAATTCAAGCTGGCTTCACACATCTCCATGACAACATTTAATGCCAAGAGACATTTTTACAACACCTGTAAGAAAGAAAGAGTAAGCCAAGGATTTTATTGCCTGCTAAGATGTCATTTGAGTATAAAGCAATTAAAAGAAGTTCTGAAAATATTGTAAAAATAATATTCCTATGTTGTTCCCATGATTCCTTATTGAGAAACTACTAGAGGATGCACTTTAGCCAACCAAAGGCTGACTGAGAAAGTCTTCATCAAAAGTGCTTGGGTGGGCACTATACATATTTAACTGAAGAATTAAGACTAAACCAGAAGGAGATGAGGGTAATAAAATAAAACATAAATATTATAGGCCATAACAAAATAAATGCAAGTAACAAAAACTGGAAGAAGGGAGAGAGTGAGCAGGGAGCAGGAAGTATAATAAGCTTACTGATTACCTTGATGTAACAGCTGAGAGTAAATGGATAGCCTTAAAGCTCACAAAGCAAGTAGTATAAGTATAAGCAGGCATAATAGTGCAAATTTAAATACAGTGGGGCCTTGACTTATGAGTGTCCCGACTAACAGTTTTTTGAGATACCAGCTGTCTCTCGGCTGATTTTTTGCATTGAGTTGACAATTTGAGTTAAAGAGCTCCTTAACAGTTCAGTCTCGGAACGAATTAAACTCGTAAGTCAAGGCCCCACTGTATATTGTGAATAAATATTATTGACCATTGACTAAAATTGGGTGATGAAAACGAGAAAGAGGAAGAGAGAAGAGAGGATTTAAAAAGAATTTTACCTTTGTTTATCGAAAGACAACTAATAGTTATTATCAATAGAGAACTAAAGCTATCATATAAAGTAACTAAGACAAATATACAAGCCTTACTAAATATCAGAACAATAAGAAAGCAAAGAAAAACAGACTACACCATGAAAGACTTAAAATTTATATATATAAAAACAGAAAACAAAATAAAATACAATGACAGAGCACTGATAAAACATAACCTGACATATCAATAAATGTAAATGGATTCAACTCATTAAAAGAGATTTTCAAATTGATTGATAAAGCAAAACCTAATTCTATATTGATTATTAGAGACATCTAAATCAGTCACTTAAAAAGTTCAAAAACAAAAGGATGGGCAAAGATATACCAGGCAAATGTAAACAAAAAGAAAGTAGGAATTGTTTCACCAGCTCTTTATCTGAATCCAGAATCCGAAGTCTTACGCACTAAAAATACTGCTTCATAAGCTTCTGTAATACTGCACATGGGTATGTGTGCATGAATGAATATATATTTCCTAAAGAAAAGCTATCTAAAAGAAATTACTCAATTACATTTGATCTTTGAAATAAAGCTACTTATCAAATTTGAAGTACCACGAGGCTGCTGAGTTTAAAGCATTTAGTAATATTTACCTTTAATGGTGTATTTTCTATATAAAAATCAAAACACTGTACTGAAAACTCCTCAGCTGAATTTATGTCAAGATGAGTTTTCAACCTAACATCATACAGAAACTCCTCACTCTAATGGGTTTATCGTCAAGCATTCAAAAATTAAAATTCCAGTTGGACTATTGTTCTCTGTAAGAGGAGAGACTGAAGTAGGATTTTTATCACTTACAGTACACTAAAAATACTTCCGTTGAAACAACATGTTTTTAACTTCTTCCAGAAATCCAGACATAATAGAAGCTCAATAAAGGTGTGTTAAGTTAGCAAATGCGGTATTGTAGGATATGTATTTATATGTATGTGTGTGAAAAACATGACGCAGTTTCAGATTTATATTTGGGGATTGCAATACCTGGATATCAGACCTTTCAGGAAGGTAGGCAGCTAAAGCACCTCAGCTGGGGCCAAGAAAGAAAGAAGGGATCGTTCAAGAAATATGTAGACACTATGGAGCACTCTGTGAGCATCGGGCACCAAACTGGGCTCCAGGGTTATAAAGAAGATCATGTCTCCAGTGCCCACAGAACAGGTAAGGATCTCAAGCCCCCCCCCCCCCCCAGTGAGTCAAAGCCAGATCAAGACATCTGACTCCCAGAGTTGTAAATTGCAGTGTTCTTTCCCTTGAACATGTCTTTCAAATGCTGACAGGGCTCACAGTAAAACAACACTTTCAGTAGCACACCTAGTACAGATAGATACACACTTTTCTGATTTTTTTCTATTTAACTCTATTGCATTTTACTTTTTAAAAATGTTCATCTTGACACACTAAATTGGTTTATGACTCAATCAAGGTGGAAAAATACTGCTCTAGAAGATATATTTTCTACATTTTTCTAGAATTTCAAGGTCATATATAATTCCAAATATTTTTTCTCACAGGGTGAATTTGTATCCCAGTAAAAAACACGATCAAATAATCAACCCACAAAGACTAACATAGAACCATGACAGCTGTCACTTGGGGAGTAGGAGGAAGCTAAACCTAATCTCCATCAGCTTTCCCTAAAACCACCCAAGTAAATACCCACTCTAAGAGAAACAGCATTTGCTAAGCAAAAATAGTTTGGTGGCAAGTGCCCTGACAACCCCAGTTCCCTTTCAGCTAGACTATGGCCCAAAAGACTCACCCTATATAGAAATTCTCGTGCTTCCAGTTACAATGAATATTTTTAAACAATTTTGTGTAAGAGACTTTAATTAAATGTGTTTGGGTGGGGAACAATGAATTTATTAAAATAAGTGAATGAGAATCAAAACAAACACATTTTATTTTTAAAAATTCTCTCTGGAATTTGCCAGTGTCCACTTAAGTTGAGGGGAGAGAAGTGTACTGATTTATCACAGATCTGAATCATTCATTAAGCTAGTACCTCTTTTGGTGTGCCCTTGAAATATTAGAGCAAAAGCAGTATACACGTTTTCCTCCACGTGAGATATTTCTACGGCCCTTCCCACGAAAGGAAATGCAGTACCAACAAGCATCACTACTTCGTCTCAAGCTAGAGATGAACAAAACAAACCCCAATGTCTTCAGAGATCTTTTAAGAACTGTGTTCCCCCCATTGCCCTGGCCTAGAAGCACAGGTGATTAGAGTGATACCCAGTTGGTAGGGGCACATGCCTGGGTTGTAGGCTAGCATCCCTGGTGGGGGTGGCCGATCCCTGATTCTCTCTCATCACTGGTGTTTCTCTCTCTCTCTTTTTCTCCCTCTATAAATGTAATAAAAACATATAAAATATAAATATAAATAAATAAATAAAAAGAACTGTGTTCCCCTAACAAGACATAAAGTCAGAAACGAGCAGAAAGGCCGGAAAACCCCTTTCCGTCCTCTTTGTCTACTCCAGCTCTGAGAACTCAAATGAAATACAAAAATGTTCATTCAACTTCATTCCCCATCCAAGAAACATGTCTGAGTTTAAAGGACACAGTTTAGTGACATTTGCCTCAAATGAAAAGATAATTGTATAAAGCTTGAATAAATCTTCGGGCCTTTCCGAAAAGAAACCTATTTAGAACTATGCTTAGAAAAGTATTCTTTATAAAGATAAAATGCATTTTTCCTAAGAAATAGGAGAAAACCATACTGACTATTCATTAACTGTCCACAAACTTTTTGTGATGATGGAAATGCTATACATCTGCACTGTCCCATACAATAGCCACTAGACACCTACCTAGTACAGAGCACTTGAAATGTGGTTGGTGTGACTGAGAAACTAAATTTTATTTCATTTTAATTAATTTAATTTAAATAGCCACAGAGGCTAGAAGCTACCATATAAGGCAGTGTAGGATTGATAAGCAACATAAGCCGTGTAATCGACTTGTCTTAGACAGAATACCACATTTTGAAAAAATGATACTCTAAACCAATATTCACTTTTCAGCTTCCTAATTAATATTTAATTAATTCATATTTAAGGTTTCCTCGGAAGTGGTTTTTCGACAAAGTTTGGCAATTTTTATTCTAAAACATGAACAGATGAGACCTGCTGAGAAGAATGCCTTTAACAAGGTTCAATTTTCCATCTGTGAAATTTCAGCAGAGTTTCAGAAAGGGGGAAAAAACAAAACTTAAGCCCATCCTCCTCTTGATACAAAAGGAAGAAATGAAAGATAAATGCCTACAGAGGTTATTATGACCTCCTAGACTAGTGATTTTCAACCAGTGTGCGAGCGAGGGCAGGCACACTGGTGTGCCACAAGAATTTTTAAAACATGCAATAGCTGACTATTAAGTCAGGGGCACTGACTTCTTTTCCCTTGGATTGTCAAATTTAAAAAATGACAACAGCCAAAACAACAATAGCTGTCCAATGTGAATAAGTCAAAATTATATCTTTTTATCAGATTGGCAAAAAAAAAAAAAAGTAACATTTTTTGGTGTGCTGCAGAATTTTAGTAATTAGTTATGTGTGCCATGAGATGACAAAGGTTGAAAATTACTGTCCTAGATGCTTTTTTGGGTACATCTGCCCATCAATCCCTGCTTAAGTTTGCTTTAGACCCAGTTGCAGCTTTCAACGAATGTCATTCCTACATTTGTTTGACCTCTTGATGGTGCTCTGTTATGATCAAACCATGACCAGACCCTCTAAAAGTAGTCTACTTATAGAAAAACCATTTAAAATAAGCACACAAAAATAGTCTACTCTTAAATGAGACAAACTGACCAAATGGTCAAAATGCAATAGCCTGAAGACAGCAAATGCTTCAGAGAGACTGCAGATCATGTCAAGACCAAGCAGGTGGCCAAAGAACCATGCAGTTCCATAGACAGCAAGGAAGAGACATCCCAAGAAAATATGCTTAAAATACACTGCGGCCCTGCTGTGGCCATAGGATAATTAACTTTAACTTCAAGCAGCATTACAACTGCACTCCTTAAAATCTCAAGGTCAATGCCAAATTAATTTTTTTCAGTTTCTCATCATGCTAACACTTATACACAAATATACCGCACACACAAGCACAAGCATTTCAGTAATTCCATCGAGTTTAAGTAGAATGAACTTCTAGAATTTACATCTAAAAACACTATCGACTCGTTTTAAAAAAGCAATTAAGTATACCATACAGAGAACAAAGCCACTCGTACCATATAGGATATCTGGGGAAGCACAAACTATATACAGCAAAGCAATTCTAAAACAGCAGTGCAGTTCAGGTAAATGTTCAACACCATAGATGAGCACTTCATTTTTTTCTCTATCGCCCCTACTGCTACCACAAGGTCCTATGAAAGGACTAGAAGCTCACTACTATACCCAAAAAGCATTAGGATCTCAACAGAACATATGACAAGGAAGCAATGCATACACTACCCAGGGACTCTGGGGTTTCCAGTATCATAAATGGCATCGCCAGGAGGAGGAAAGGCCTCATCTGGGGCGACTGAGAGCACTCTGACCTAGCAAGAGTCTGTCAGACTCCATAAAACCTGGGTGCTGTCAGTCCTTTTCTCACGTGTCTGGGCAAAATCTGCAGGTGCAGCCTGGGCAGGAAAGAGAGAGGCAGAGAATTTAAAATGGGGAACTGCTGTGCTGTTGGAGCCTGAGAGTACCTTCCTCACTCTTCTAAGCTCCCAACTACAGACGCCACTGACCCACACCATCTACAGGAGCCCATCAGTCATAAAAATCTAAAAGCCTCAATAGTCTGAGACAAGTGCTAAGAAACCTCAATGCTTTTTTTCATCATCCCAATTCTTAGGGGGTAAAAAAAAGTCAAATCAATATACTACACAATGGAGAATTTTCATCAGTGAGGCACAAGTTCTCACAGCACAACAGGCCTCAAAACAAAACAAACCCTACTTCTCCTCTAGGTCTCTAAAAGTCCACTCCAGAACAGCACTGGTCCTGCTTCCCAAAATGCAAGGTAAAGGCAGAAATAAAAATGTGCTTAAAGACATTCAGAAGATAAATTAGCTTAACATACGTTAAACTGAACCTTTACATTTAATCTTCTAATACAGATTTATGAGATAAAACAGAGGTTCTAGTAAGCAAAAGAAACGTACGTAACAGAAAAGAGTCATTTTTTGTTTGGCTTAAAATGTTAACAGTACAATTATTACATTAAATGAAAAAAAACATATTAAACTATCTTAACACAAATATAGTTCAGTCCTTTTTCTAAATGCCCACTGTTTATGAGCTAAGTATCTTACCTCTTCATTTTATAAGCCTTCAAATTCTATATAACCCACTCCTATTTCTCTAAGAGAGCTTCTGCAGACCGGTTTTGCTAACTGTCAATCACATAAATAACATGTCATTGAAGGAATTTATCAACATATAGTTATGAAATTATACTTCTGAAAATACCCTTATTAATTGGGATTCTAAAGAAAAAAACTCAGAATTGTTTTCTATGTATTTTTCAATAGTCCAAGCGTAAAAACATTGTCCACCCAAAGTATAACATATAGTTAATCATGGCTCCTGAACTAAGCAAAACAGTACATACATAAAGCGAAAGGGCTCCCGCTCTTACCTGTATATCCAGCATACCATCCCCAAGAAGCCACCATGCCCAGGAGCCATTTGTACATGATTCCTTCAATGTACCAGAAGCTCTTACTGTCCAGCACGCGGAGGGGCTGAAGCACAATCACATAGAAGACGTAGGATGAAATTGCAACCAGGTTGTTGGCAACCATGAAGGCAAACCTCAACAGGGCTTTCACCAAGATCCAGCCCAGCCAGGGAGCTCGTTCCAAAGTCACAGCCATTCTCACATGGGAGTCCGTCCTGTCTTTCTGAGGTGAAAGGAAAATGCATTTTAAAAAGGCACATGGGTTAAACACATCTAAACAGCCACCAACATAGAAAATCGTCTCCAGCACAAAAAAATAAAATAAAAAGAAAAAGAAATCAGGGATCTCAGTACCTCGGTGATCTCTCCGGGAAATTCCAGAGGGGGACAGAGAGCGAGGGAGGAGGAGCCGCACAAGGTCAAGGGAGCTGCTCACAGAGGCGCAGGGTATGTCATAATATATTTAGCAAAGGAGAGCGCCGTGCCCACGAGCTAACCGGCGGCCGTCCCCGCACCGCGCCTCACTGCAGTCTTCTGTTAGACATTCAGACAGACAGACAGACAGACCCACTTGCTTCTGCCACCCTCAGGCTCTCCCAACTGAGGACACGAGTGGCGAGAAGGCTGGCACCTCTCGATCAGATTTCCCAGATTCCGGAGACCCGGTACCCTCTCCAACACCATTCATGCACAGATTCAGTCTCTCGCTCTGGCAAAAGGAGTTCCGCTAAAAACGCTCATTTGCGCAAAGGGGGCTTTTGTTTTCCTTTTTTAAGAAAGAAAGGAGGGGGGCCAGAAAAGGGGCAGAAAGGTGAGAAGAAAGCAAGTGGGGGTAATACAGCGAGAAGGAGGAAGGACAGGAGGAGGGGAAGGGGAGCACAAGCCAGGAGGAGGGGGAGGCGAGGGTCAAGGGATGGAGGGGATGAAGTCCCCGAGCGGAGAGGGCCGGGCGCGGGGGAGGATGGAAGGAGCGGGGAGGCGGGGGCGAC